>NC_039364.1:78866117-78969536 GCF_003573695.1 Papaver somniferum
CCCCCCCCCCCTTTCATTACGCGTGGAGACACGTGCCGATTGATAGGTGTTGTAAAACACCGTAATATCTATCTATTGTTTATGCTATCTTTACGAGTTTTCTTGTAAATTATGTATCTTATGTTTGCTTTTGAGTTATTTAGGTACTTTGGAGTCATTATGATCAAAAGAAGGAAAAATCGTCCATTTGGAGCGTAAAGGTCAATTCACAGGCGAGTGATATGTGGAGCCAGCTAAAGTTATGCAGCAAAAGAGGTGAAGAATGATCTGTCAGTTCTTCACAACTGGCAGTTGAGCAAGAAAACAAAACAACTGTCAGTTCTTTAGAACCGAGAATCCATGTATGAGTTGGGTATCCCTTATCTACCTTACCTGGGTGGTTATATCCAACCTCATTTCCTACACAAACCCTAAAGATCAGAGAAGAGTTTTTCTTATCATTGGGTTTAATTTCCACTTATTCCACCTGAAACCAAGAGAAGCCATGGCGGCTGTTTTGAGAAGATGATTGTGAAGATTGATCTGAAATTGAGAGATTGCTACAGAGAAAAGGTTGCTGCTAAGGGTGAAATTGATACTACTATTAACACAGAAGAGTTAGTCCTGATTTGAGAAATCAGAGAAAGGAGATAGATGAAGAATTGGTTGTTGTTGAAATAAAGAAATTGAAATCGAAGCGAAGATGGAGCAGATAAAGAGAGCTTTGAGCCTGATGCAATAAGGTTAAATGGGTGTTAACTGGATTCGAATTTGATACAAGTTTTGACCGGTATTTGTGAAGCTGAAGAATGAGTTTAGGGTTTGAATCGAATTTGAATCAGAAGATGGGTTTGATGATGGAGGTATAGAAAATGGTTGTTGTGAAAGATTTGAGAAGAACAGGTCGAATCCTGGTGATGAATGAATCTGAGAATGAATAGTGACTTGAGAAGAAAGTGGGTCTTGAGCAGAGAAGAAGGTTGTTTGCCGTGGATTGCAGTTAGGTGATGGATGAATGGAGGTGAACTGATCTACAGTAATGGGAAATTTGAGTTTTGAAGATACAACAAAAGACATGTTGCTGGAGTTGCAGGGCTGAGCTGCTGATGCTTACTGTGATGAGTTGAAGTAGACAGTGAAAGAGATGAGTTCTGGTCTGTGATGAAGGAAGAGTTGGTTTTGCTGTGTATTATGAAACTGCTGGGAAGATTTAAAGCTGCAGGTGGTTTATGATATGGTAATGGATTTAATGAGCATTGCAGGGAAGCTAGAATGATGCTGTGAGATTGTATTGGGAGTGGAGGTGTTGTGTGGTTCTGGTGGATGGTTGCAGCTGCCAGTGGTGTTGAGGGTTTGTTGTTGAGCAATATCAACAACGTAGATGAATGTTTAGGGCAGGGTTTCTGAGGTTGCAGCAGTTTTGTTGGTGGTTGAACTGAGATGGAAGTCATGAACTGTTGGAGGCAGTGCAGAGCTGAGAAGAATGGGAATAGGAATTACAAAGGTCAGTGATGAGCTGAGGAGATTGCAAGCTGTGGCATGAGTTAGGTGGTTATTAAGCTACAGAAGATTGAGGATATGTGCAGTTATTGTTGGTGCCATTGTTGAAGGTCAGATGCAGTTAGAGATGAATACAAATCGGTTTTGTGGTGTTGTGAAGCTGCAGGAGGAAATGGTGGCAGTTGAGCATGGAAATGTGGTGGTTCTGTAGCTGAATGCAGATGGAATTGGTAATGAAGGCAGGGAATTGACATGGCTGTGACAGTGAATTGTTTGAGGCCTTGTTGCAGTTGAGAATGACAACTGAGCTGCTGTTGTTGCTGGTGAAGATGCATGAAATGGAGTTGTGTTATTGCTGCAGTTTCAGCTGGTATTGCAGGTTGGTTTCAACGCATTGCAGGTGATGTGTAAGGATGTTGAGTTGGTTTGGCTGTTGATCCTGTAGTGCAAGAATATGCCCTGTAAATTTAAAGTGTTGCTGAGATGGATGTTTGTGAGCTTGAGCAGGTAATGGTAGCGCAGTTGAACAACAAATGAGGCTGTAGTTGCTGCCATTGAGAATTGCGGTTGGATATGGAACTGGTGGAAAGAGTGTGCACTGTAATTGAATGATCTGTGAATGCATGAATGTTTTGTGTATGATTACAGGGATGGAGTTTATGTTGCAGAAAATGGGAATTGTACAATAAGCCTGCAGCCGAACTAAGGCAATAAGAAGTAAAGAATTTGGTGAAACTATGGAGACAAATGTGCTGCAACAGAATGCATGAACTGAAGGTAGAAAAGGTCTGCTGGAATGGTTTGAATTTGATGTATATTAGGCCGGCAGGGTATGAGCTATAATTGAGCCCGGAACAAGCCGGAAATACCTCAGAATCGGCTTGAACTCGGCCGGAATCGGAGTATGGCGATATGACTCACCGATCCATTTAGCTGACTCAGATGTTGGACCTGTTTTGCTGGTCCTGGCTAATGGACTGTCGACTCTTTGGTTGTGGGTTAGTTTTGGAAATTGAAGGCAGAGAAGGAAATACTATAAATGAGTCTCCCAATTCTACTATCGAGGATATCTTCTACTTCTACTTTTGTTTTAGGGTTTACAACATGAAAGCTTTTCTTTTTCTTCTTGTTATGAACTCCATGGACATGAGCTAAATTATTATTTTTGGTTATGGATAAAGTTGATTTCACATAACATGAATCCTTGTTTGATATCTTAATTTTGTCTCAGTATTATCGTTTATGATTCACCATTAATATTGTTACATGATTTGAATGCTTGTTTAGTCGAGTCGCGAATCGATTGAGTTTGCTTTCATCTTTATTGCTAGATTAGAGTTTATTATATGCAAAAGTGATAAATTTCTGATTGCAAGTAGCATAATTGTGGATATTGCTTGTAGTGATACATCCTAGTAGTCACAAGTGAATTATAACCTTTGTTAAATCGGATTAGTGCTTTTACACGTTCGATTGATTTGATTGGCCTGATTTCATAGAACTTAATGCATCTAGGGAATTAAACTTGATTAGTGATTTTACATGTTAGGTTGTTTTCTTAGATAGAATTCATATTCGCATCTTTTAATGTGTTTGTTGATGATAAGAGGAGATTTACGGGATAAACTTGCGATCAAGGTATCCTAGGGCCTTTGATAATGAGATATTAAATGTAAATTCTAGTTATTAAGACAAGAACATATTTGTGAATGAAAATGAATCCTTAACCAATATCTTTACATCTTTGATTTGTTTATTTTTATTTTTTTGCTTTTATTTTAGTTTGCTTTATTAAAAATCAGAAAACCCCCTATTGTTCTATATAGGAAACCGAAACATATTGACAACCCAAGACCTCTCTGTGGGAACTATCTTTTCTTACCCTTGCTATATTATATATTTTGAGTAGTGAGAAAGTGTAATTTATTTTTGACGCATACGACAACGATCAAATTTTGGCGACGCTGCCGGGGAGGCATCGGTTGTCACTTGTTTTTGGTTTCTTATTTTTAGTTTTGTTTTTACTTTTTATTATTTTCTGGTTTTGACGTAGTTTTGAGAACTCTTGTTTCAGGTACTTATTGTTACATGGAAGGAGCATACTGGAGCAATGGATACGGTTTTCAACCTCCTCAACACTATGACGATTGCCCACCATCTATGAAATACGATCGGAACCAATTTATCGGCTATGATCAATATCCAAGAGATTATGGTGATTTTCATACATACCAACAACAACCTTGTAGTGGGTACGTAAGTCAAGCACCTAGGTGGGACAATTCTACTTCCAATTTGCTTTATCCGAGATGTATGAATGATATAAATGGACTGAACATCGCACAAAATAATTTCTGCAACACTTTTTCTTACCCGACTCCGGATCGTAGTTATGATCATTCACCCATTCAAAGGGAAGAGTCATGGGAAACAGAACCTATTGTAGCCAATGGTGGTAAGCGTGTGAACGTTAGAAAACTTGCACAAAAATTATACAAGTTGGAAGATGATGGAGCCTCGGAAGAGCTTGTTGATGAAATTAGTAGGACCATTCATATGGAACTTAAACGACGTCGTGATAAAGGATGGGAAACCGATGAAGATTTTTATTACGGTGAGTCTGAAAATGAAGATGAGTGTATTGAAAAGGACCAACCTTTGGAGATATTTGATGACACTAGTGTAGAGGACTCAACTCTTGATCTTTATAGTGATCAAGCACCTATTCAAAAGGTACATGAGTATGATGAAACTAGTGTTTTACAAAATTTCGTTGCAACAAGGTTTGAATCTAATGAAAACGAAGGGGAATATGTTGACACTTATGTAGATTACTCAAGCATTGATCTTTATAATGATCAAGAGCCCATTCAAAGGGGGGAGCTTGAGGATGATGCATTTTTTGAGTCTTCTAAAAAAGTTCCTTGTAGCGAAATTTGGAGCCGCAAAAGAGTATGTGACTTACAACAAAGAGGAGTGTGTTGAGAATGAAACCGATATGACCAATATTGTGGAAGACCCAATTGAGCTTGCATATGATTGTAATGTTGATGTTAATGTCGAGACTTTGGTTAAGGTAGAAACTGATGAAGAATGGTTGAAAGGTTTGATAGAGGACCATGATATACAAGAGGTGAATAATTCACTTGAATTTTTCAAGGATGAAGAGGATTATGTGATACAAGAGATTGTGCAAGGTTTTTCTAACCCTTTGCATATTGTTTCTTCTCCTTTACCTCTTATTTGTTTGAATTTATGTGCTTCGAGAATATTGTTGAATGACTTTGTTTCTCGATTTCCGCCATTAGAAACATTTGATTCTCATACTATGGAAGTTTGTAAAGAAGAAACCATAGAAGTTCCTGAATTTTATGTTCTTCATACACTTCCAAGTGTGGACAAGAATAAGTGTGGGGGAAACTTCTATCAGTTAATAGCTTTGTTTATCTTTTATGAAACTGATATTTGTGTGAAGCTACTGTTTGCAAAACAGGTTACGTGGAAGGATCCACAATTTTTTAGATTGTTGGTATATGGGGAATGAATCTTGCAAGGATATAGTCGGGCTGACGACTTTAAACCAAGCGCTGCATGGGAGGCCACCCATTGGTTTTGTATCTCTTATCTGATGATTTTTTCTTGTCTTGTTTTTATTTTATTTCTTGTCGCATATCATTATAAGATTTCCCACCTTGACTTTCTTTGGACGATTCAATTTACATTGAGGACAATGTAAAGTTTAAGTGTGGGGGAGTGGTTAAGCATTTGCATTGTAAATTTTTCAAAATTTTTAACTTTTGTGTAAATTAGTTAATAAAAAACTCCAACTTGTAGTTAGTTTAGAGTTACATAGTATACATGTCGCTAAGATTACATCGAAATTCTCATAAGAGTGACTGAACTTAGAGATGACAGAGAACGTGATCGGGTTTCTTACTTGTATGAGAGTTAAAGTTGGATTTAACCATCCCAGTGGCAAATGAGGTGCATAATGAATTCAGTATTAGAGTTTTGGTCCCCTATAGTGGAGACTACCCATGTTACATCATGAGAGGCACCGACCTTCAATTCTTTGTACCTGTCTAAATTTGTGCTTTTAGAGTGTGTGTCACCGTACGTTAATTCCGGGTAGAATGGTGAGCTACCCAACCTCCCACCAATAGAAGCACTATTTTGATCTCTTGAGTGCTATTTTATCAATCATGATGGTGACATCGAATTTCTAACTTACATACCACTTGTAATCTTGTTCGCAGTTAGCACCATCCACTTTATCTCTCTCTACACCAACAGATCCATAGAAACACCATCATCATCAACAAGAGGAGCATCACAAATTTGAAGGAAAGTTGAAGACATTCAAGGTTTACAAGCAACAGTACAGAAATGAGCAGATTTCAGATTCAAGTATAGCAATAAGACAAGGAGCAGAATTTCTACAAGTTGAAGACTTATGTACAAGAGCGAATATTATCAAGATGAGAGTTCAAGAAGTTTATGATATCGAGACATACAAGTTGTGAAGAATTGAGCGGTAAAGTACTTACACCATGGACTTTTTACTTGTTTATTTTTTATCTTTATTTATTTTTTATTTGTATTTTACTTTCTCTTGTCCCAAAAAAAAATGAAAAAAAAATGAAAAAAAAAATGAAAATGAAAAAAAAAAAACAAACTTGGGACATGGTCATCATTATGCTAAGTCCCTTGTCAAAAACAAAAAAAACAAAAAAACAAAAAAATTCATTGCATCATATTTTGGTTTGTTTAGTTCGTTTTTGGTTTTGTATTCATTCAATAAAGACAATGGAAGAAGAAATATCCATAATGAGGTTTCAAGCAATAAGGAATTAGAGGAAAGAGTTACATTGTCAAGATTCTACGAAGTTCAAGATTTCATCATCAAGAGTTGAAGACCGAAGACGAAGATGAAGACAAGGATTGAAGACCGAAGACGTTTCTATGGATGCTGTGAGAGTGGTGCTAACTGCACGCTGAACGGATAACGAGGTAAGTAAGCATATTCCCACCTTCATTAAGTGGTTGATTTCCTTTCTTAGAGATCGTCAGAAAAAAGGGTTTTCTAAAATGATAAAAGATGTGGGTTTTCAAAACAATTCGGATGGTTTTTTCCTTCCTACCATTCAAGGTGTCGCAAGATTCTCTCTTCACTGCTACATGGACACATGTGTGACCCATAAAAAGTTGTTTATTATTGAGAGCAATATCATAAAACCTTTTCTTGTGAGGAAGAGTCGAGACTTTCGATCAGTCTGAACCCGAATTTCTTTCGATAAGGGATGGTTACTTTTCTCTCAACTTTTAAGGATGAGATTGTGTTCATCTATGTGTCTAACTTCTTATTACTAGTGTGCAGAATCTCTATGTCTTCTTAGCGCGTTGGATGCTATCATTTCGGAGAACTAACAAGTTGGAAAAATAGGTTTTGTAGGTATACCTCTAGTAAACCATCACGAGACCAAAACTCGACCACTAGGGACACCTAGGGGTTCAAAGGCTTGTTATACATGCTAAATGTGATCGTATCCTCGATGACACGGAGTTGTATGTATGTTTTAGAATTTGTTCTATTTGATTTGCTCTAGGACTAGCAAAGTCTAAGTGTGGGGGAATTTGACAGGTGTTGTAAAACACCATAATATCTATCTATTGTTTATGCTTTCTTTGCGAGTTTTCTTGTAAATTATGTATCTTATGTTTGCTTTTGAGTTATTTAGGTACTTTGGAGTCATTATGAGCAAAAGAAGGAAAAATCGTCCATTTGGAGCGTAAAGGTCAATTCACAGGCAGGTGATATGTGGAGCCAGTTAAAGTTCTGCAGCAAAAGAGGTGAAGAATGATCTGTCAGTTCTGCACAACTGGCAGTTGAGCAAGAAAACAAAATAGGCTGTCAGTTCTTTAGAACCGAGAAGCCATGTATGAGTTGGGTATCCCTTATCTACCTTACCTGGGTGGTTATATCCAACCTCATTTCCTCCACAGACCCTAAATATTAGAGAAGAGTTTTTCTTATCATTGGGTTTAATTTCCACTTATTCCACCTGAAACCAAGAGAAGCCATGTCGGCTGTTTTGAGAAGATGATTGTGAAGATTGATCTGAAATTGAGAGATTGCTACAGAGAAAAGGTTGCTGCTGAGGGTGAAATTGATACTACTATTAACAGAGAAGAGTTAGTCCCGATTTGAGAAATCAGAGAAAGGAGATAGATGAAGAATTGGTTGTTGTTGAAATAAAGAAATTGAAATCGAGATTTATGGAGGAAGGAATTGAAGCGAAGATGGAGCAGATAAAGAGAGCTTTGAGCCTGATGCAATAAGGTTAAATGGGTGTTAACTGGATTCGAATTTGATACAAGTTTTGACCGGGATTTGTGAAGCTGAAGAATGAATTTAGGGTTTGAATCGAATTTGAATCAGAAGATGGGTTTGATGATGGAGGTATAGAAAATGGTTGTTGTGAAAGATTTGAGAAGAACAGGTCGAATCCTGGTGATGAATGAATCTGAGAATGAACAGTGGCTTGAGAAGAAAGTGGGTCTTGAGCAGAGAAGAAGGTTGTTTGTCGTGGATTGCAGTTAGGTGATAGATGAATGGAGGTGAACTGAGCTACAGTAATGGGCAGTCTGAGTTTTGAAGCTACAACAAAAGACATGTTGCTGGAGTTGCAGGGCTGAGCTGCTGATGCTTACTGTGATGCTGTTGAGTTGAAGTAGACAGTGAAAGAGATGAGTTCTGGTATGTGATGAAGGAAGGGTTGGTTTTGCTGTGTGTTATGAAACTGCAAGGAATATTTAAAGCTGCAGGTGGTTTATGACGTGGTAATGGATTTAATGAGCATTGCAGGGAAGCTAGAATGATGCTGTGAGATTGTATAGGGAGTGGAGGTGCTGTGTGGTTCTGGTGGATGGTTGCAGGTGCTAGTGTTGTTGAGCGTTTGTTGTTGAGCAATATCAACAACTTAGATTAATGTTTAGGACAGGGTTTCTGAGGTTGCAGCAGTTGTGTAGGTGGTTGAACTGAGATGGAAGTTATGGACTGTTGGAGGAAGTGCAGAGCTGAGAAGAATGGGAATAGGAATTACAAGGGTCAGTGATGAGCTGAGGAGATTGCAAGCTGTGGCCTGAGTTAGGTGGTTATTAAGCTACAGAAGATTGAGGAGATGTGCAGTTATTGCTGGTGCCACTGGTGAAGGTCAGATGCAGTTGGAGATGAATACAAATGGGTTTTGTGGTGTTGTGAAGCTGCAGGAGGAAATGGTGGCAGTTGAGCATGGAAATGTGGTGGTTCTGTAGCTGAATGTAGATGGAATTGGTAATGAAGGCAAGCAATTGACATGGATGTGACAGTGAATTGTTTGAGGCCTTGTTGCAGTTGAGAATGGCAGCTGAGCTGCTGCTGTTGCTGGTGAAGATGCAGGAAATGGAGTTGTGTTATTGCTGCAGTTTCAGCTGGTATGGCAGGTTGGTTTCAACGCATTGCAGGTGATGTGTAAGGATGTTGAGTTGGTTTGGCTGCTGATGCTGTTGTGCAAGAATATGCCCTGTAAAGTTAAAGTGTTGCTGAGATGGATGTTTGTGAGCTTGAGCAGGTAATGGTAGCGCAGTTGAACAACAAATGAGGCTGTAGTTGCTGCCATTGAGAATTGTGGTTGGATATGGAACTGGTGGAAAGAGTGTGCACTGGAATTGAATGGTCTGTGAATGCATGAATGTTTTTTGTATGATTACAGGGATGGAGTTTATGCAGCAGGAAATGGGAATTGCACAATAAGCCTGTAGCTGAACTAAGGCAATAAGAAGTAAAGAATTTGGTGAAACTATGGAGACAAATGTGCGACAACAGAATGCATGAACTGAAGCTAGAAAAGGTCTGCTGGAATGGTTTGAATTTGATGTATATTAGGACGGCGGGGTAGGAGCTATAATTGATCCCGGAACAAGCCGGAAATACCTCAGATTCGGCTTGAACTCGTCCGGAATCGGAGTATGGCGATATGACTCACCGATCCATTTAGCTGACTCAGATGTTGGACCTGTTTTGCTGGGCCTGGCTAATGGACTGTTGACTCTTTGGCTGTGGGTTAGTTTTGGAAATTGAAGGCAGAGAAGGAAATACTATAAACGAGTCTCCCAATTCTACTATCGAGGATATCTTCTACTTCTACTTTTGTTTTAGGATTTACAACATGAAAGCTTTTCTTTTTCTTCTTGTTATGAACTCCATGAACATGAGCTAGATTATTATTTTTGGTTATGGATAAAGTTGATTTCATATAACATGAATCCCTGTTTGATATATTTGTTTTATCTCAGTATTATCGTTTATGATTCACCATTAATATTGTTACATGATTTGAATGCTTGTTTAGTCGAGTCGCGAATCGATTGAGTTTGCTTTCATCTTTATTGCTAGATTAAAGTTTATTATACGCAAAAGTGATAAATTTCTGATTGCAAGTAGCATAATTGTGGATATTGCTTGTAGTGATACATCCTAGTAGTCACAAGTGAATTATAACCTTTGTTAAATCGGATTAGTGATTTTACACGTTCGATTGTTTTTATTGGCATGATTTCATAGAACTTAATGCATCTAGGGAATTAAACTTGATTAGTGCTTTTACACGTTAAGTTGTTCTCTTAGATAGAATTCATATTCACATCTTTTAATGTGTTTGTTGATGATAAGAGGAGATTTACGGGATAAACTTGCGATCAAGGTATCCTAAGGCCTTTGATAATGAGAAATTAAATGTAAATTCTAGTTATTAAGACAAGAACATATTTGTGAATGAAAACGAATCCTTAACCAATATCTTTGCATCTTTGATTTGTTTATTTTTATTTGTTTGCTTTTATTTTAGTTTGCTTTATTAAGAATCAGAAAACCCCCCATTGTTCTATATAGGAAACCGAAACATATTGATAACCCAAGACCTCTCTGTGGGAACGATCCTTTCTTACCCTTGCTATATTATATATTTTGAGTAGTGAGAAAGTGTAATTTATTTTTGACGCATACGACAGCGATCACCGATTCACATTGACAATGAAGTATAGGACATGATGCTCCCCAGGCAGCTCTGGAGTACCTCCTAGAGGGAAGGCAAACTTGAAACGAGTCCTGGGGACTCAGAGATCAAAGACCATCAGGGAAATATCTACGAGACAAAAAGGGGTAGGGAAAGTAGCAACAGGGAAGAGAAGCATATCAACAAGCAATAAATAATACTAACATCAAAAGGAAATCCACAAGAGACAGAATCCCAAAACAAGTGCACAAAGGAGAAAATCCAGCAAAATAAGCCGCCCCAATACAACACGAAACATTAACCGACTATCAACTCGCGAAAACGAGCGATGTCCATATCCAAGGCTTCCTCCATTAGACGCCCCTCATCGCCCTAAATGGTGGCCTGAGATAATTCCCAGTTATCCTCGCTTATCAACCTACGAATATATCGCATAACTTTACCCTTACCTCTTGCATTACGAGCGAGCGCAAGAGTGTCTTCATGTTCATCACACTCCCTACGCGCTTTGTCTAAGAGAGTCCTCCTGAGAGCCCACAGTGCCTCCACATATGCTCTTAATGCTATTAAACGCGCGAGTTTATCTCTGAGATAGAGCAAGTTTACGAGCGCTGATACAGTCGCTAGGGACAGAGTGTACTCTGGAATCCGCAGAGTCGCTTGGTCAGGGGTACACGAAAGACAATCAGCGATGCATGATCTATAGTTGCTGTCATTAGTGAGGACTCCATGAGAAGCGAATTAGCAGCATACCGAGCTGTGACAGCGTCATCTAAAACGTGCTGAATGGTAAGTGTCATGTGTCCGACCCTCTGAGCCGCCTGATGCATTTCATGACGTTCCACGAATTGGGCGCGCATGGAGTCTCTTTTATCTAATCTGTGTTCGCGAAGCACCTCAACTTCGGCCTTCACTAACAACAGGCGCTCCAGCTCCGCCTCCTCGAACATCGAGACCAGTGCAGGAATAGGCGCTAAGGTCAAAACGTACCCATGAAGGGAATGATCCATTTAAGTAAAGTATCTTACGGGAAGAGGCAAAAATGGAAAACGAGGTGCTTGAAGCGGATGATCAGATAGAAGGAACGATACCTATATATAGAAGAAGTGTCATCATAAATGACATAGTAACCGTCCCGCTGCTTGCAACGCGTGGTGGCCGAGAATGCAAGATGATTTGACTATCAGGTCATTTAACAATTGACCCAATAGTCAGGGGACTAATGTTGATACATGAAAAATACTACCCCTCAGCCGGGTTAGTGTGCCCCCAAAAGGGAGGCAAGCTCAACATGAGACATGGGGACTTGGGGACTAAAGCCCAAGTCCACCAAGAAAGTGTCTATTAGATGGAAAGGACAAGGGAGGAATTAATAGGAAAGAAAGAGGTTTTATTAGAGAAGGAATGACATTAGTAGTAATTAAAGGAGTTTAGGACACATGGCATGATGTCATAAAAGGAAGGGGCTTTTGGAAAGTCTATATAAAGAAGGACAAGGTACAACAGAAAGGAAACTCTCTCTCTTACTATTCTTGGTATAGTGAGGTCATTTGGTGTGGCTAGGACGGGTAGAACCTAAAATCAAATTTACCCCTCAACATCTATATAAGGAGAACCTCAAGCAACCGGGATCTTTGAATCCCTTATGTGTCCTAGTTGTAAATTAAAGTCGTCCCCTCCTTCAAACACTTCTAGGGTTTAGCGACTAAAAAAAATTCACTTAGGTATTCGCGAAGCCAAGTCCAACTATCGTTATCTTGATAGTTCGTGTATCCTGATCCTGTTTTGATTGTCGAGTCTTGATCCAACAAACAAGATAGATAGAAATCATAAAGTTTCTTCGTCTCATACTTTGTGATTCCACAAGTTGGTTCTTGTGAGGTGAATGGTAATCTAGGATGCTCTTCGGGAGTCATAAGATCGAATTTTCAGGTTTGCTAGACTTTGTCTATTGCAATCGATTACCTACCTCACCTTGATCTATGATCAGAACGGAAATCACATATAGGTTTATCCGTGGGAGGCAGATTGGTTTAAAGTCTTCAATTGAGTTGAAACAACTCTTAGGCTGTAAAGGAAGCCAACTAAGGGAATCAATTGTGCGGAGTCCTGCTGAGATTCAAGAGGCGTAAGGAGCACGACTGTAACTAAATTCTTATGATGGTTTAATTCGGTCTCAACTACCAATCCGAAGTTCTGACAGTAGGCCAGAGTCTGTAGCGGCTTAATACAGTTTGGTGTTCAAATCTAGACTGGGTCCCGGGATTTTTCTACATTTGTCGTTTCCTCGTTAACAAAATTTATGGTGTCTGTGTCATTTCTTTTCTGCATTAAATTGTTTATTTTTATTTTTGAAATACTCAGGTAGTACGTTGAAATTAATTCAAGTAGATAAGTCCATCGCAATTGTCAGATACTACTTGATTGATTCTTGGATATTGATCTTTGGAATCGTCCAAGTACTCTCACGGTATAATCAGGTTCACAGATTAGTCTCTGTTTACATTCTGATTGTGAGAGATAGAGATATAATCTCTTCATATAATTCCTGGTTGAGATTCATTAAGTTGAACTCTCAGAATTGTATTCAAGTTTAGTCTATACAGGTTGCCTAAGAAAAAGTTGGTGGTGTATTTTGGTACCCCCACGTTTTCAATAGCAGACTAGAGGAAGATGGTCGAGGATTTCTACTGAATGTACTTTTTGGTTTCAAAACATATCACAATATCAGATCTTGGATGGATATTCCAAAGAAACAATGAACACCCTAACGACTTGGTTTTGTGGTTAAGGACTGAAGCCTTGGATTGTCATGACCATAACGAAATCGAGTCACACCTAGTAGAGATATGCATCAGTTTTAAGATCTTCTGATATTTTCAAAATGATACGAAGCTGCAAAGCAGTCTGATACATCTGCATATGTTTAGTAGTAAATTGTCGATATCCTGAAGAGACTCCACGAGTCTCGCCTCAACCCCAACCTGGAGAGTTAAAACCAGATAAAATAGTGTCGCATGTTAGGAACCGAAACATTGAAGGTGCTTCGGATATGGAAAAGCTCCACCCAAGAACAACATCCAGTCGATCAAGGGATTTCACATTTTCATTAATCGTCAGGTTTTAGTAATTTTGGTAGGTTTGCTTTCTTTAGGAAAAGTGTAATTTTTACTCAACTTACTGCATACAAATCTCATTGTATTCAAGTATCTAATAATAATTTTAACTCACACTTCAAAACCCACTAAGTCAAAGAAAGATGCTACTACCATCCATTAGTCTATCTTTCAACAGAAAGCAAAAATTAACTACCCTAATAGAAAACCTTCTAACGATGGTTTCTTTCCTTTGGAAGACAATTCCCCCTTCTTCCGTTATGCCTCCTTCCTTGTATCGAAGTTTCGATATAGCTTCATGGACTGATTCTCCTCTTCATCTACCAAAGCATACTTTAGTTCGAGATCATCCAATGAAAAACATGGACTTAATATCAATTCAAACCAACCAGCGGATGAACATCATAGGTCACGATATCCATGGTATTAATATGCTAGTATCCCTCTCATATTGTTAGTTGGTAGGACTTTAACAATACCTATAATTATACTAACTACAAGTATACATCGTCGATTCTGTAAACAGGCTAATTACGAGTCGATCCTCAGGGACTTGGTCGATGCAAAGTTGAACTCAGAGTCTTACTAAAACTGATTTAAACAAGGAGTGGCAAAAGGAGCTTTGTGTCGGAACGGACTAGACGTTGGCAGAGATTAAAGGTATAAAACAGAATGTAAGCAAAAGATGCAATAACAAGAAGTGTAAACACTAAATATGAAGGGACTAGGGTTGTTGATTCCACCACTAACTTACACTAGGTATTCTACTAATGATATTAATCTTGTCCTTATAACTGATAACATGGAAGATTCAAGTCTTCCATGTATCTATGGTGGTTGTAAGATGAATGATTCAATCGCAACTAAGGTATGCATCCTAAATATTAACTGTCCGATTAAATCACAACTAATCAAAAGATCAATTTATTTAATTAAGCATGAGCTACATCACAACAACACGGGATTGGCCTAAATACCTTGGTTGCATGACAAACAAGGTGAAAAGTAAAATGTTTGAAGCACTAGGATTGAATCTATTCTAAAAAATTAAGCACAACAAGATTACTACCAAGAGGATGAATAGAAAGGAAACAAGCTAGGGCTTCATCTAAACCCTAGCAAATAAACTTAAAACATGATGAAAATGATGAAAACAAGATGATATTATTAAAACTAGACGATCATTTTAACTGTTATTGGATGTCCAGTTACAAAGAAGCAACCCCTAGTTATAAAATAATTTCTCCTGATTAATGGACACCCACTCACCAAGAATACTTCTTTGATAGTTCCCTTCTCCAATTCTTCTCTGTAATCCATTAAATTGATGTTTCTCCAGATGTTGTGGATATATAACCCTAACTCTATCTCTCCCAAACCTAGCTTCTAGGTTTACTGTTAAGGATAAGATAAGATTATGAGAGATAAAGAGAAAGTTAATGATCAAATGAGGATAATTATCATGGTGGTGGTTGTGTGCAGATAAGTGGGGGTATGGTGCTAATGGAGTGAGATGGTGGCACTGTAGAGTATGAGAGGAAATTGAGAAGATGAGGTTAAAGTTAGGTCTTCTGGTCGATGAGAAAAGGGGAAATAAGTAGGATGACTAGGATGTTGAGCAGCTACATCAGAATTGATTTGTCGGCTATGAAAATGGGTTAACTGGGCTAAAGCCTTGTCACTTCTTTCAAGCCCAATTCTTCTTTCAAGACCACTGTTGCGCAAACAAATTGCAACATAAGCGCATGTGGATTGCGACTGACTTTTACGTGATATTCCTCCCGCACTGCTCACAGGCTTTCAGCGCAGCTCTTTATTCCTGCCTTTCGTCATCAAATCACTACTCATATTACTTCTTTAAGCATCCAAGCCTTATTTACTACCTGAAAACACAAAATAAATTAGTAAAAGTAATTGAAAAAACGGGGGTCTAACAACACCACCCAATATTTCACTTAGCAATCTGTATGGACTAACTCGGAAATACTTTCTAGAGAATCAACCAGACAGTTAGACTCAATCTAGGTAAAAGTATCTCAAGGAGTTAATATCTCTCTCTTGTTTTGATTTACTCAAGCTAATAGAAATCAGCGAGTCCTAATCAAATACAAGGAATAACTCGGATGGTACCAAAGAACAATATCCGAGGATCAATCAATGACAATCAACAACCAAAGGTTGGATTACTCTAATTGATGATTTAACGCACAACCTGTATTATTTCAATTATAAAGATAAAACAATATAATGCGGAAACTGAAATAACACAGATACCAGAAATTTTTGTTAACAAGGAAACCGCAAATGCAGAAAACCCCCGGGACCTAGTCCAGATTGAACACACACTGTATTAAGCCGCTGCAGACACTAGCCTACTCCAATCTAACTTCAGACTGGACTGTAGTTGAACCCCAATCAGTCTCCCATTGATACAAGGTACAATTGTACTCCCTACGCCTCTGATCCCAGCAGGATACTGCACACTTGATTCCCTTAGCTGATATCACCCACAACTAAGAGTTGTTACGACCCGAAGTCGAAGACTTGATGACAAACAAATCTATCTCACACAGACAAGTCTATCGAAGGATTAATCTGTCTCCCACAGATAAACCCTAAAAGGTTTTGTTCCGTCTTTTGATAGTAATCAAGGTGAACAGAAACCAATTGATAATCCGGTCTTATATTCCCGAAGAACAACCTAGAGTTATCAATCACCTCACAACAATCTTAATCGTATGGTAGAGAAACAAGATGTTGCGAAATCACAAACGATGAGACGAAGATGTTTGTGATTATTTTTTATATCTTGCCTATCGGAGATATCAATCTCAAGCCAATCAATATTATTGTACTCGTACGATAGAAGATGCAAGATCAGATCACACAACTACGATAAAGTAGTAACGGCCTGGCTTCACAATCCCAATGAAGTCTTTAAGTCGTTAACCTGGTTTTAGAAGAAGAAAACCAAAGGTTAAAGGAGAAACGACTCTAGCACGCAAACTAGTATCATACGTAAAGTGTGGGGATTAGTCTTGCACTGATGATCGATGTCCCCTTATATAGTCTTTCAAATCAGGGTTTGCCATTAAGTTACCTTGGTAACAAAGAATCAATATCCACCGTTAGATGAAAACCTGATTTAGATTCAAGCTAATATTTCTCAACCGTTAGATCGAAAACTTAGATTGTTACACACAATTGAAATGCACGCTTCTAGGTTTGTTAACCGTACCCAAACGTATTCACTTGTTGGTTCAATAATAGTTAACCAAAAGGTTAGCCATATGAGCATTTCATATCAACCATGTTCTTCTTCACCATAACTAGTTCACATGACTCAAATGAATTAGTTAGAGAGTTGTTCAATTGCAAAGAATTGTTATGTAACTACACAAGACACAATTAAAGTAAAGATGATTTGATTCACTCCAATCGGTTCATGAACTTTTATATCCACGGTTTGCAAACTGCATTCCTTAGTCTTTTTAAGTTTAAGTTCAGAAATCATCTTCAGATATATAACCTTCTTAAGTTCGCAGACTTGGTTCGCGGACTTAAGTTACCGGGCAGAGTTTACAAACTCCAGCAGAAATTCTCTGGATGAGAACTTCGCCGGTTCGCGGACTCAGTTCGCGGACTTAGCTTCACGCACTAGTTTGTCCAGCAGAAATTCTCGGGTTTGAGAACTTCGGCAGTTCGCGGACTTGGCTCACGCCATTCTTCCGGTTCTCTTGATAAACAAAGTTCGCAAACTTTGGTTCAAGGAATAGGACTTATACATAAATGTGTTTCCACAAAAATGCTTATGTCCATATTGGTTATGTAATCTAAACTCTCATTCCAATCATTGAAACATTCTTCGTCAAAGCAATTTTCAAAGTGATTGAAACATATCATGACTTTCGTCACTAGGTAAAGATAAACTTGGTCGAAGCGAAAAGCTTAACAACAGATATTTTGAGATATAGATAGGCGAGGTATACTCAGCTCGAAATACCAACCGTGTATAATCAAAGTCTATATATAGCATACGACTTTTTGTCTCAAGAAGTAGGAGATAGAATAGATAGACTTTTGAGTGATAGATAAGTTCAAGTCTTCACATACCTTTTTGTCGAGAAGTTCCACCGGTTCCTTGAGTAGTTCTTCTTCTTGTATGATGAATCACCATGAAGTCCTTGAGCTCAACTACACTTTCTATCCTAGTCCGAGACTTAGCTATAGTAGACTAGAAATCAAGACTTATAGTTTTTATCACTAACATTGACAAACATGCTTGAGATAGCAACGCATGCGAGTTCGACCGAGCAATGCTCTAACAATCTCCCCCTTTGTCAATTTTAGTGACAAAACTATCAATACATATGGAATACAAAAAAGATAATGAAACTTTAGTAGCTCCTATTCCACATGTCTAATCTTCAACGTTCCTCGAAATCTTCGTCATTTCCAAGTACTCCAATGATCCCAAAGGTTGTAAGTTTAGCATCACCTTTGTTGAAGATCCGTAGTTATAACAATGAGAAAACATAATTCTCGATCATTGTCATACAGTGTCATACTCTTATTACACAGTGTCAAAGTTCAATTGTATCACAACTTCAACAATAATACTATGGTGATATGTATCACTCCCCCTTAGTCAATACTCCATCTCACATGGAAACCACTCCCCCTTACACAACGATCCGAAAACCATATGTATTTGTAGTGTGAACACTCCCCCATTTGATGTCATTCATCAAGGAGTTTAAAGATACAAGATAACCCCTCTAAAATTCCACAGCCGCACACCCCTCAAGATATGTCCATTAAGCACAAGTTCAAAAGAACTCTCCCCCATTTGATGTCATTCCCGAGAGAACAACAACGAGTGACCTTAATTTCAAAAGAAAAGAAGGATTTCTATTGGACACCAAAACCATAAGAATGATTTTATATCCAAAAACTCAATCAAATTAATCACAAGTAAACCCATGAATAATTTAATCGGAATACCCAACCAAATTAAACACAAAAAGTGATCAATTTAACTGATTATGCTCAACATAAGTAAACTTACGGAGCTACGACTAAGTTTAACCATAAGGAATGATTAGCTTAACCGTTCATATACTCAACACAAGAAAAACTTTTGGAGTAATAACTAAATAACCAAAAAGGATGATTAATTTAGTTCATAATGCTCGACATATAGTACCTTACGGAGCAACAACAAAGCCAATAAAAAATAATCAACTTGGTTGTTTAGTGCTCAACATAAGACACATTACAGAGCCTCACAGTATTACATAAAATATGGATCAGTAAAGATCAATACTATGGAATACACAAGGATTCATTAAATCTTCCATCACTATTCGCATAACGACATTCAATAAACATAATCCTTGCAAACAAAAGATTTTAACCTATCTTCCGTCAAATACTGACAATATAGGCTTAACTTTTGTAATTGTTAAAAGTCCATTCATTCTTTAACCAATACATGAATATCGATCACAAACGACTTTACTTTTGACAAGGTATGGGACAAACATCGTTCACGGACGCAAACACCAATATCCCATAACAAGTTGCAATATAACAAATCATAAAGATTAAATACTGCAAAAACATCCTCCTCCAAATATTTTTAGAATTTTTTAAACAAAAAACCTAAAAAACAACAAGAAGATGAAAAATAATAGCTATGTGTAGTCACAATCATTGCTATTCAAGCACTAGTTATTCTTCCAACTAAACCAAAAAGAAGACATACTAGGCAACAATGTCTTTGAGAAGTTCTTTATCATTCCCGAACTCCTTATCGTCAACATCCATTGGTACATAAGGTTCGTGAAGATAGGAGTTAATATCAACAAACCGTCTTGGCTGGTGATGTCGAACCAGGGCTTTCTGAATTTCCAAAGATCTTAAAACGCAAGCCTTAATATCACGAATCTCCTTTCTTACTTCCTTCAACTCATCAAGAACATCGGAAAACTTCTGAGAGTTAGAAGGGACAGCCCTTGGCTTTCTTGTATTCCTCCTTTTTCTTTTCAAGGACGGAGTTACTGGAGATATCTCTTTTTCCTTGATTGATGGCTTAACAATCATGTTGACATCCTTTCCATCCAAAGACATGATGCTTAAGGGAACAGTTATAAACAACTGATTTTTGTGAGTGGAATTCACAATCTCAACAAGCAGTCTTAAGATATAAAGGATATCAGAAAGGAAAAAGGAATGTAGGGTTCGCAACCTTTATACAGGTTCGTGGACGTCCAACTCTAAACCCTATAGAATTGTCGATAATAACCCTTCCGTTTATTTGATAGACAGAAAAGAACAATCCCAAAAAAAAAACCCTAAAGCCTGTGTGTTCACAACCTTGTCTCTTTTGATCAGGCACATGAGACAAGATTTCCCAAACAACACAATTAATTTGTGATGTGGTGAACAACAATTTGTCCACCATTTTCCTCTTGAGAGGAATCCTCTGACCTCTGTCTATCAAAATGATTTTACCATGCTTTCTTCTCTAATAGTCTTGTTTTGTCTTTGGAAACTAACTTCTTAGATGAAGATAAAATCCTACATACCTCAGCGGTCTTCTGAGCAAGTTTAATCTTCCTTGCTAATCGATTTGCTCTTCGTTGAAGTTTGTTGGCGTGCCTCACTTGATGTTTGTACTTGTAACATCATGATAGTTCATGAACCTTCTGAGAACAAAACGAGCACGTCAATCTTGAATAATATTCATACATTTGTGGTGTGACTGCAACTAGACACGAGGTAGATCCTGAAACATTACAAACAGAGTTTCCAAAAGATGGGTCAATTGATTCTTCCAGCTTGATTGGGTTCTCTTCTTCACCGAAACCATCAAGGTTGATATATGTATTGCTAAAATTATCAAAATCAATGTTTTCACATAGAAGACCGACACTTGATTTCCTATCTTCATCAGAATCATAGATTTCAGACATCTCATCAAGTGTTACAGCAAGACCTTTGTTCCCAGTGTATTTTCTACAATTTGGGCACTCGTTTGCAAAATGACCAAAACCTTTACACTTAAAGCATTGTGGCATATCCTCGTCATCAGCCTCGTCAGCATCCCTGTTTTTAGGAGGAACACGATTATGAGGTTTATCTGATGACCTAGGTTTGTCTCTTGAAAACCGTTTACTTCTCTTCAATAGAAGATCCCTAAACTGTCTTATGATCAAGGAGACTGATTTTTCAAGATCTTCATCTGAAAAATCACTCTCAGACTGATCATCCTCAGAGACATAAACACTTTTACTCTTATCAAGTAATTTAGTGTTTTTTGTGCTTTAAAGGCAACATCCTTTCCGATTTTGGATGTATACTCATGGTGAAAGATCTTTAGACTTCCAACCAATGTATTTCTGGAAATATTATTAAGGTTATTTCCCTCAACGATGGCATGCTTCTTAGAATCGTATCTAGATGGCAGCGATCTGAGAATTTTCATCACAATGTCCTTTTCAGGAATACTCTTACCCAATGCAAAAGATGCATTAACAATTTCAGACAATTTGTGATTAAACTCATCAAATGTATCTTCATCTGCCATACGAAGGTTCTCCCAATCGGAATTAAGGTTTTGAAGCCTATCTTCCTTTTCACTGGAGTTACCTTCAAATACGGTTTCTAAGATATCCCAAGCATCTTTAGACCTAGTGCAATTCGACACATGGTGCTGAAGATTTGGGGTAATGGCATGTATGATGGCATTCAAACCGTCGGAGTTTTGCTTTGCAGCAAGTATCTCGGCAGGACTGTATTCACCAATATTCTTGGGAACGTTTACATCTCCAACTGCCACAACAAGAGCATCATAGCCATTAAAAACATATACCCATGATTGAAAATCACGTGCTTGAAGAAAAGCTCACATAACAATTTTCCACCATATGTAATTAGAGCCATCGAAGACTGGTGGTACTTTAATAGAGATAACACCTCTGTCCATAGAGTCAGATCGCTACAAACAAAGACTTGTAAGGTCTTAAATGTGTTTGCCTGCTCTGATACCAATTGAAAAAGCGGGGTTATAACAACACCACCAAATATTT
The DNA here is from genome assembly GCF_003573695.1 of Papaver somniferum. NCBI lineage: Eukaryota > Viridiplantae > Streptophyta > Magnoliopsida > Ranunculales > Papaveraceae > Papaver > Papaver somniferum. Next base: position 78,887,859 of record NC_039364.1, read on the forward strand.
CGCTTATCAATCTGTGTGGACTAACTCCGAAATACTTTCTAGAGAATCAACTAGACAGTCAGACTCAATCTAGGTAAAAGTATCTCAAGGCGTTAATATCTCTCTTGTTTTGATTTACTCAAGCTAATAAAAATCAGTGAGTCCTGATCAAATACAAGGAATAACTCGGATGGTACCAAAGACCAATATCCGAGGATCAATCAATGACAATCAACAACCAAAGGTTGGATTACTCTAATTGATGATCTAACACACAACCTGTATTATTTCAATTATAAAGATAAAACAATATAATGCGGAAACTGAAATAACACAGACACCAGAAATTTTGTTAACGAGGAAACTTCAAATGCAGAAAACCCCCGGGACCTAGTCCAGATTGAACACACACTGTATTGATGGTATTTTTCAATGATGTTGTAGTAAGATTATTCGTTCACTCAGATTTGTTGAGAATTTGTTTTAAGACTTAATAAAGAAAATAAGGAAAAATATATATACACAATTTGTCACAAGATGAAGAGACGCAGAGACGCGGGATTCCACTACTTTTCATATTGTTATGGTTTAGTCATTAACTCTAGACAATATAGCTCAAACAAAAGAAGTTGTGACTCTAGTTCTTTGCCAAAAATAGATTTCGTAAAATATTATTTGTAAGTTAAAAGCATGATGCATCTGAAGTATTTAGAACTAAGTATGCGACATCTAACAAAATAACAAATAATTAATAGAAATCATAAAACAATTAAATCTCTGCAAAAAGTCAATAAAAGAATTAATTCATTTACCACAATCATGAAAAGTTGCTTCCTCTGTTGTCCCAGTGATTGGGTCTAGCTCCGCATGGTGAAAACACACTCAAAGGAATTTTTCATTGCTCAAAAAGGTGTTTACAAGGAGAAAAGGTATAAAACAGGGCCTTTGTAACAATTATAATTGTTACAGATACAACAATAAACTGTTACTGGCGCTGTAGCTTCTACGACTGTCACTATGTGTCGCAACCACTGTAGCTATACGACCCACAGCTAAGCGTCGTTGTCACTGTTGGAAAACGACCGTCTTTCGCAGTCTGTTCTTCGTGTTCTACAGCAGCAGAAAAATATTCTATGCAACTCGTCCAATCTCTTATCTGTAGCTCTCTGTTCTCTTCCCTAACTCTCCATCCCCTTTTCTCTGACATCCCATCATCTTATTTATACTCGACAGCCTCCAAATCTCCTTGTTTAATGCAGAATATTCTCTCTTTAATTCGTTATTCTCCACTGTCATCACACGAAGAAAACTTCCCTTTTTCTTCTCTGTTTTTGATTCTCACGCATCTTTTGCAGATCAGAACACTCCAGATTATTGAAAACATGTCTCAGAAGAGGTGGGACACGCTGTAAACACACAAAATCTTCCAAATACATGATATAACATCCCGAGAATAAGTCACATACTGTGCTCGCCCTGTTTTCTCTAACTCGGTGAATCATTCTTCTTTTGTCGAATATGGGAGACTTACCATTCCCTGTTAAGTCAAAATATCTCATTGCCAACCAATCTGTTGAACAAAATCACGAGAAAATCTCTCCAAAATCAAAACAGAATATCTCGTAACTTCCCGAAATATAACAATCAACTCATTCCCTGTTTATTCGATAAGAGCAGATATCTTTCCCTTTTTACCGATTCTACCACTATTACCATCCCTCTTCAGATAAAACAGGACCGAACCAAATCATATCCCACACAGAATCCGCGAAAATCTTGTCAACAATCAAGCTAGCAAAGTTACGCAGACTGTATTTTCTTCCCGCCAAAATTATAATTCAAATGGAGAAGATGACCTCCCCCTAATCCTTTACAAGTGTGCGAATAGTAGTTGGATGTCTTGGGGTGCAAATAGCAACGGAGGTGCCCCTTAGTAATTGAGTGTTGAGGATGAATTTGGGTTGTAAATAGCCATGGGTGCTGAGAATGAATTTGGGCTGTACATAGCCCAGGGTGCCCTTTATCCAATTGTGGGGTCCGCTTAACAAATGTCCTCTAAGGGTGTCTTAAGCAGTTTTTCGAGCCGATTCTTCCAAAAACGTTTATTTCTTAAAAATACCTACAAACACATAAAACACCATAATTAATACATAATCGAGTACTAACAATACAGAACATTGAGGACAAATCAGACACATAAATGTGTCTATCAAATACCCCCAAACTTATTATTTGCTAGTCGACGAGCAAATTTATTCTATAAAACAAATATCAAACTCACTAGGTGGCCCTAATGACCGAGTTATAAACTCGGGAGGGTTTACCAGAGGTGTTCCCACAAAACCATTATTCCAGACCCTAGCTATCTATGCAGAACCTTGGAAGGCACTAAAGAATCTCCTTGGTTGGCATACCTATTGACTACAGGAGGAAGTACCCTGATGCGAAATTCCAATTGTTGTACACGAGTTTGCACTCAAGCATACTAAAATTCATGTAAAGTGACAGAGCTCTACTCAGATAGTTTCTATACATCATAACCGGAGTCAACCAATCACATGGAAAGATTAAGAAGATGGATAAAGAGAAAAGATATATGGTTTAAAGTGAACGGTGTTTTCCATATCTGTTTGAAGGCCTCTGCCAAGATGAACCTATCCTAATGGACTGAGATACTGGTCTGACTAATATCAACACAACTGGCATATACAAGGGGACCAGCGGTCGATAAACCTAACTCTAGGTCAACACAACTGGCATATACAAGGGCACCAGTGGTCGACTTTATTGAATTTATTCCTGTTGGTCTGATGGTCTGTTCTTCTTCTTCTTCTTTTTTTTGGGTATCTCAATCACCCTATTTCACCCTAGCATAGGTAACAACTTGAATCGTGTGCCCCGCCAAATCACTTAAAAAAATAAAAAATGAAGGATTAGGATTCAACGAGGTATGGCGAAACTACCATTTTTTTTTAATTCTAACACCTGAGCTTTGTGCTTTTATAAATAGACTCTTTAGATGTTTTTATCTAATCAGATTGGTTCCTCAACTCCTACAACTAAAATGCTTCCATCCACTTAGACTGGTTAGTGCCATCCTTAATAAACATAAATATCTAGGCTCTGGAGTTTATTTTTTTTACTGCAACTAAAAAGTTTCTCCCATACCCCCAAACTTAAATCTAACATTGTCCTCAATGTTCTAAAGATAAAATGAACAAGGAGAAACTGTTACCACTTGAAGCAAAAGAGTTAAGGAAAGATATTACCGTGTTGCATGAGCATGGGTTACCTCCCAAGAAGTGCTAAGTTTAAAGTCTTCAGCCAAACATTGGAAGAATTAGTCACCTCGTAGAATCATATAGCAGTAGTCGGAATAATTGTGGGCCATCTGGATCAAAAAGTATTACCCACAAGAAGATGAAAGTGCAACAGACCAAGAAGATACCGAACATACCCTTGCTTAAGACAACTATATCTAGTTGTGGTTCAGGTTCAGGCTCTATAAAAGGGTCTAAATAAACAGCTTTCATCGGTCGGATTTCCTCAAAGCTAAGATCCGGCTTAGGCATTAGAGTCTGGAAAAGCTCAACTAAGAACTTAGAAGCATATAACAACAACCTGAATAATTGGGAATCCTCTAAGTCAATTAGATTTGACTCACACAGCTGACCACAATTAAAGAGGTGGTCTTCCTTAATAAAATGTGTCGACCATAATATCCTAAAGTAATTAGGTTTAGTCTCAAAACTTAATAACCGACACATCTGAAAATCATATGTTCCCACAATTGGTTGAAAAGTTTTTGGTGGGAAAACAAAGTTAATCTTGGTATCATATCCTGGGTTAACCACATCAACCAAAGAATGGGTTTCTAACAACTGAGCTTCTCTATGGACATCATTAGGTTCAGGAAAATGTGTATGAAGATAATATTGTAAGATGGTTGAGGCACAGATGTCAAGTCCTACAGGAGGGAACTTCCTAAGATTTAAAGCACACGAAGAATGATAATCACCTCCAAACTTAGAGTTTTTTGTGTCTCTAGAAAGATTAGTCACAACTTCCCTAATTTCTAGATCATCAGATTCCTGGAAATGGTCAATTGATTCTTCTAAGTTGGGTTCATCTTCACTCATTTCTACGAGTATATCATCTTCTACGACTAGTGTTTCTAAATCGCTAGATTCTAAAACAGTATTCTCTGGGTAAACCCTTTCCTCTAAACCATCATCACAATCATATAAAGGATTATCAGCGGAATTTTCTAGTAAAGGCTCATTAACTAAGGTGTTAATTATAATAACTTCCTCTGATTCACTGATAGGCACATCAAATAATGGATTATCCAACACACTGCAGGCTAAAGGATCATGAACTGCATCGTCTAAAACGGTGGTATCTCTAGTCAAATCCTCATCCTTTTGAATAGGTGAATAATTATTAAAATTATTTGGGTTTGAAATAGAAACAACACTATCATTATAAAGCTCAATTGGAGTAAGAAATTCCTGATCACTATGCCTACATATTTCATGTTCTTCATCAATACTATCCTCATCATAACATGAAAAAGATCGAACCTCATCAAAATAGGTAGTGTTACCAATTATAACCTCGTCATCTCGATTATGTGAATAAAAAATATCCTTATTTTCAAGGGTGGTATTGGAAACAGTATACTGGAATTTAAGATTATCCTGAGCAAGTTTTTCCACAATCCTATTTGTACACTCAGTAAATTGCTTGAGGGTCTCTTCTAGAGATAACTTAGTTGGCCGCTCTACGGACTCTTCTGGGAGAAGAATATTATAAGTCTCTTTTATAAATAACTTCCGTGTTGACTCATTGAAACTCCTGAGAAACTCTTCTAGAGAAATAGAAGGATTGTTTTGCTCGTATGACCAGTGGGTATGTGGATAGTAATTGGGCTCACAATGGTATGGACCATAACCTTCAAAAGTTTCGCGTTCCCAATCACTATTCACACTATGGTCATAAAAAGGATAATGTCCATGTTGCTCAGTCGGATACTCATTGTATTGGATATTATAATACCAGTTCGACATCCTAACTGCAAGGGAATTCTAAACAAACACAAAGAAGGCTGACTCGACCACAACAAGCCTATTTTATCTAGCAAACAAAAATCATGATGGCTCAACTTAGATTGTTTCTAGACCAACTTCTAATCCTTCGAAATGGAATTCGTTACAATTTGAGCAAACCCCTCATGAATCAATCCGAGTCAAAGTAAGTTGAATAGAGACGATGGAAGCTGCGTGGAGCTTTGATACCCAAAGCCTCACCTCATTACAAGGCGGCGCAGTCACGCATTCAACTCACAGAAACCATCATGAACTTCGAAGTATGCTTAAAAGAGTAACCAATATTTTTCGAATGACTTTCCTATTAAGCTCGTTACCCTATCGGTCTTGTTCTAGTCAGTATTTTAAGCTTAGGTTCGCGTAGGTTATGTGTTCCTAAGGTGGGCAAGAAGGAAACAATGATGAAATCAGAGTCGTTCTCTTGATTTGGCCAGGCCTTGCCCTTTACTAGAAAATTAAATCTGAATTCAGGTCCTCAACATATATGCATACAAAATCATCCAGTAAACCCGCAAACAGGGGATTTGCGGGTGTTTAGAATTCTTACCTCCCGTTCCAGACGGGGGATGAACCGTTGAAGTCGACTCGGGCCACGACTCCTATGTCATGTACGAACCCGAGGGGCCGAGGCGATATCGTAATCGTCGTCCTTATCTGCAAACAGTTTATTTAAAAGTACCCTTCCGTAGGGTTTTTAAAAAAATAAATAAATAAAATAAATAATGTCCAAAAGTCCCAAAAAAAAAACAAAGTTCAAAAGTGTCCAAAAATAAAAAAAAAATTACAAAAAATAAAACCCTATTTAGAGTTTCTAAAAATAAAACAACTATATACAAAATCTTCTTCTTTACTCCTTTTGAATCCCTTCTTTGTTTCCTTCTTTAGCTTCATTTTTCTTTTCAACACTTTCTCTCTTTTTCTTTAGCTTAACTCCAAATCTGAAAGCAAATAAGAAATACCAAAACGCATAAAAAATAACAAAAATAATAAAAAGAAAAAGAAAACCTAAAAAAAATCTATGAACAAATCCGCGTCGGCGGCGCCAAAAATTGATGGTATTTTTCAATGATGTTGTAGTAAGATGATTCGTTCACTCAGATTTGTTGAGAATTTGTTTTAAGACTTAATAAAGAAAATAAGGAAAAATATATATACACAATTTGTCACAAGATGAAGAGACGCAGAGACGCGGGATTCCACTACTTTTCATATTGTTATGGTTCAGTCATTAACTCTAGACAATATAGCTCAAACAAAAGAAGTTGTGACTCTAGTTCTTTGCCAAAAATAGATTTTGTAAAATATTATTTGTAAGTTAAAAGCATGACGCATCTGAAGTATTTAGAACTAAGCATGCGACATCTCACAAAATAACAAGTAATTAATAGAAATCATAAAGCAATTAAATTTATGCAAAAAGTCAATAAAAGAATTAATTCATTTACCACAATCATGAAAAGTTGCTTCCTCCGTTGTCCCGGTGGTGGGGTTTAGCTTCTCATGGTGAAAACACACTCAAATGAATTTTTCATTGCTCAAAAAGGTGCTTACAAGGATGAAAAGGGAGGAACAACAATTAAAACCGGGTTTGTAACAATTATATTTGTTACAAACCAGAACGACCCACAGTATGTGTCACTGATATTGTTGATCTAAGACCCACGTTTCTGTGTGGCAAACTCTGTATCAAATAAGTCTGCCTTGCTTGTGTCGCATTCACTGTAACATAAACGACTGCTCGCCGTGGGTCTTATGTTCTTCGTCTTCTAGGGTTTCTGCAGCAGCAGAAACAACTCTGCAACTCGATCAAACTCCTCTATTTTCTTCCCCTAACTCTCCATCCCCTTTTCTCTGACATCCCATCATCTTATTTATACTCGACAGCCTCCAAATCTCCTTGTTTAATGTAGAATATTCTCTCTTTAATTTGTTATTCTCCACTGTCATCACACGAAGAAAACTTCCATTTTTCTTCTCTGTTTTTGATTCTCACGCATCTTTTGCAGATCAGAACACTCCAGATTATTGAAAACATGTCTCAGAAGAGGTGGGACACGCTGTAAACACACAAAATCTTCCAAATACAGGATATAACATCCCGAGAATAAGTCACATACTGTGCTCGCCCTGTTTTCTCTAACTCAGTGAATCATTCTTCTTTTGTCGAATCTGGGAGACTTACCATTCCCTGTTAAGTCAAAATATCTCATTGCCAACCAATCTGTTGAAAAAAATCACGAGAAAATCTCTACAAAATCAAAACAGAATATCTCGTAACTTTCGAAATATAACAATCAACTCCTTCCCTATTTAGTCGATAAGAGAATATATCTTTCCCTTTTTACCGATTTTACCACTATTATTATCCCTCTTCAGATAAAATAGGACCAAACCAAATCATATCCCACACAGAACCCGCGAAAATCTTGTCAACAATCAAGCTAGCAAAGTTACGCAGACTGTATTTTCTTCCCGCCAAAATTATAATTCAAATGGAGAAGATGACCTCCCCCTATTCCTTTACAGGTGTGCGAATAGCAGTTGGGTGTCTTGGGGTGCAAATAGCAACGGAGGTTCCCCTTAGTAATTAAGTGCTGAGGATGAATTTGGGCTGTAAATAGCCATGGGTGCTGAGAATGAATTTGGGTTGTACATAGCCCAGGGTGCCCTTTATCCAATTGTGGGGTCCGCTTAACAAATGTCCTCTAAGGGTGTCTTAAGCAGTTTTTCGAGATGATTCTTCCAAAAACGTTTATTTCTTAAAAATACCTACAAACACATAAAACACCATAATTAATACATAATCGAGCACTAACAATACATAACATTGAGGACAAATCAGACACATAAATGTGTCTATCATGAATTAAGCCGCTACAGACACTAGCCTACTCTAAGCTAACTTCGGACTGGACTGTAGTTGAACCCCAATCAGTCTCCCACTGATCCAAGGTACAATTATACTCCCTACGCCTCTGATCCCAGCAGGATACTGCGCACTTAATTCCCTTAGCTGATCTCACCCACAACTAAGACTTGCTACGACCCAAAGTCTAAGACTTGATGACAAACAAATCTGTCTCACACAGAAAAGTCTATCGAAGGATTAATCTGTCTCCCACAGATAAACCCTAAAAGGTTTTATTCCGTCTTTTGATAGTAATCAAGGTGAACAGGAACCAATTGCTAATCCGGTCTTATATTCCCTAAGAACAACCTAGAGTTATCAATCACCTCACAACAATCTTAATTGTATGGTAGCGAAACAAGATGTTGCGGAATCACAAACGATGAGACGAAGATGTTTGTGATTACTTTTTATATCTTTCCTATCGTAGATATAAATATCAAGCCAATCAATATGATTGTACTCGTACGATAGAAGATGCAAGATCAGATCACACAACTACGATAAAGTAGTATCGTCTGGCTTCATAATCCCAATGAAGTCTTTAAGTCGTTAACCTGGTTTTAGAAGAAGAAAACAAAGGAGAAACGACTCTAGCACGCAAACTAGTATCACACATAAGGTGTGGGGATTAGTTTTGCATTGATGCTAGATGTCCCCTTATATAATCTTTCAAATCAGGGTTTTCCATTCAGTTACCTTGGTAACAAAGGAATCAATATCCTCCGTTAGATGAAAACCTGATTTAGATTCAATCTAATATTTCTCAACCATTAGATCGAAAACTTAGCTTGTTACACACAATTGAAATGCACGCTTCTAGGTTTGTTAACCGTACCCAAACGTATGCACTTGTTGGTTCAATAATAGTTAACCAAAAGGTTAGCCATATGAGCATTTCATATCAACCATGTTCTTCTTCACCATAACTAGTTCACATGACTCAAATGAACTAGTTAGAGAGTTGTTCAATTGCAAAGAATTCTTATGTAACTACACAAGACACAATTGAAGCAAAGATGATTTGATTCACTCGAATCGGTTCATGAACTTTTATAACCACGGTTTGCAAACTGCATTCCTTAGTCTTTTTAAGTTTAAGTTCAGAAATCATCTTCAGATATATAACCTTCTTAAGTTCGCAGACTTGGTTCGCGGACTTAAGTTACCGGGCAGAGTTTACAAACTCCAGCAGAAATTCTCGGGATGAGAACTTCGCCGGTTCGCGGACTGGGTTCGCGGACTCAGTTCCCGGACTTAGCTTCACGCACTAGTTTTTCCAGCAGAAATTCTCGGGTTTGAGAACTTCAGCATTTCGCGGACTTAGCGGACTTGGCTCACGTCATTCTTCCCGTTCTCTTGATCAACAAAGTTCGCAAACTTTAGTTCAAGGAATAGGACTTATACATAAATGTGTTTCCACAACAATGCTTATGTCCACATTGGTTTTGTAATCTAAACTCTCATTCCAATCATTGAAACATTCTTCGTCAAAGCAATTTTCAAAGTTATTGAAACATATCATGACTTTCGTCACTAGGTAAAGATAAACTTGGTCGAAGCGAAAAGCTTACCACCACATATTTCGAGATATAGATAGGCGAGGTATACTCGACTCGAAATACCAACTGTGTATAATCAAAGTCTATATATAGCATACGAATTTTTGTCTAAAGAAGTAGGAGATAAAATAGATAGAATTTTGAGTGATAGATAAGTTCAAGTCTTCACATACCTTTTTGTCGAGAAGTTCCAACGGTTCCTTCAGTAGTTCTTCTTCTTGTATGATGAATCGCCATGAAGTGCTTGAGCTCAACTACACTTTCTATCCTAGTCCGAGACTTAGCTATAGTAGAATAGAAATCAAGACTTATAGTTTTGATCGCTAACATTGACAAACATGCTTGAGATAGCAACGCATGCGAGTTCGACCGAGCAATGCTCTAACAGTAATTATACTTGAAAACAATGAAAATACAGAATTTGGGATAAAGTGGAGATTAAAGCACAAAAGATGAGACAATTGCCCATAAAAAGATATAAAATTATACAATATTAGACACTTATCAAATACCCCCAAGACTGAATTTTACTTGTCCTCAAGTGAAACAGAAATTAATGAAATTTCAATTACACTACTGTCACTGGTCTCTCGATTGCATTTAGCAAATGCAATAAGCCTTTAAACCCCTAGGTGCCCTTAGTGGACGAGTTGTAGTCTCGTGAGGGTTTGCTTAGAACACACCCACAAAGTTCTAGGTCAAAGAGTGAGCTCAAGGAATAATTTTAGCACTACAACAACTATGGACATGTGATAAGAGTGTAAAGTGTATCTACACATGTATAAAGAATGGACAGAAGTTAGGACTGACAATGACTAAGAGATAGTTTTAAGGATAAGAACCGAATTTAAAGCCAAGCTAGTTGTCCGACTTTACAAGAATTGTGAATGTTTGGTGATATTTCAGCTTACCCGCGTTGTATATTGATATCATATACCCTCCCTTGCTTGTTACATGACTCTTTATAACGTACAATATGACATGACACTTTGACTACTTTCTTATTTTGGCGCAAGAGAGAAACATTTACTCTTTTATTGAGTCAGAACATAATAATAATAATGGAATGAACAATGTATATTTTTTTATTTTTGTTTTTGTATTTTTCTGAATTTTTGCAATTTTATGATTTTTTTTTTGATGAAAATAAAATAGCAGTAACTTGACAATAACACTTTTGACAATTACATGACACTTAGCAAGAGGTAGCTCTTTTCAATGTACCCGATCAAATTTAATGGTTGCTTTTCTTAATATATCCTCCAACATCTATCCCATCCAACCAAAGAACAAGATAGTCAAGTCTCATTCAGTATTCTAGATGATTGGAAATCTACTTAACAGATGAAACACCTATGGCCTGAAGATATACACGCATGGGTAGATCGTGCATGTGCAAGTTTTGTTATCACATTTTAATTATGCTAGAATCAGGTGGTACCTCATCATCTAGATTAAAAATCCTAAAATATTTATACTCATTTTTTTTAACTTATTGTTGATGGTGGATTTTAGTTTAGGGTTAAAATTGTGAAACCCGGTATTCAATGCGCTGTCACCCTGCAAAGGAAAAAAAGCCATTTGAAAGTAATGAGTGCATAAACCTCTTCCCTCACAGATGTATTGAGAAATTCAATGTATTTGTGTATATATATATATATAATTCACTCAGAATGGTGCATACAACAACAATCCCAAATATTCTATGAATTTTACCTTTCACCGACATTATTTACTAATGCATTTCCCGCCTAGTATTTTCCTATGCTATGTTCCCTAGCTGGACTCTCAATATTGGCATGACATGACGATTAGGGTTCACTCGCACTGAAGTGTCAGTATTGAGATCTGCGTGAAAACACTCACGCGAGCTATACCACTCTCTAATAAAGAGATTTCCGTGTCAACGCGCTTTTAATTAAAAAGTTAGCACGATCGACGCGCTTAAATTCCTTAAGGAAAACCTAGACCGTCCATGTCAGTCTTAAAAAGCAATCACGTCCACACGATTTGGTCAGTCGATTCAACAAGCTTATCCTCTTCCCAGCGGAACTAGGCAATCTCCATGATATCCGCCGGCGGGCGCACTAACACCCCAACCGATCGGAATCCCTTTAGTTCACACGCAACATCCCTAATCGCTATCCATAACTAGGCTAGTTGCGCTATTAAAAGAGAAGCTCAACGAACTAAGACCGACCATAACGGTCTCAAACCGATCACATCCGTCCAACTTAACCGGCCTAGTTGGACGGTTTAGATCTTCTTTCAAACGATCAAAGAGGTATAATTATGATCACCGGCGACTCGCCTTCATCCCTGGCCGGTCGAACTACACATATCAATCCAGGAGCGCGTCAAACCGCTTGCCCAAAGTAGGGTGACCGCGCATACTTTAAACCCTAAATTGAGTCAACAACATTAGACAACTGTCGTTAATCGATCACGCCTGTCCATCTTCGCCAGCCTAGTCGGACGACGTAGATCTAATTTCAGGTGGCAAATGAGGTGCTGGCATGCTCGCCAACAACCCATTTTTATGTGTACTCAATCGACTTGTCCAAATCAGCGACAAACACCCCAAATCGTTTATCCAAAATAAGGTTGGCCACACGGTTTCTAAATCCTAATTTGAATCAATGGCAGTAAACAACTGTCGCAAATCATCTCGTCCATCTAACTTCGCTAGCCTAGTCGGATGGTCTAGATTTATTTTCAGGAGGCCGACAGGGTAATGTCGCGATCACCGGCCATCCCTCCTTCACAGGGAATGATCGGCCAAGTCATGACTCGTTCATAGAGTTCCCAAACGATCACTCAAAAGTGGCCATTCCCGCTACTTGTATGATTCAACAGCAGTCATTAACTGCCGCAAATCGTCTCAGCCACTCAACTTGGCTAGCCGATTTAAGCGGTCCAGATCTAACTTGGATCGACCGATAAGATTTTAGAATGGCTACCAGTCGGCACTCTCCTATAGGGACTGATGGGCCACTCCCTGGGATGCGTGCATAGCTCCTACCAACTCCCTGAAAGAGGACAGTCACGCTCCTTTTAAGACACTAAGCTCCGCGACTAACTCAGACGAGCTCTGAAAAAACGATGCTTTATGAACATCGATCATTTTCAGCTGTTTGTTTAAAAGCGATGCTTTATATGCATCGAAAATAAAACGATGTTTTGTAAATATCGATTCCACAAATAATTTTGTTATTTGACATAAAATCACCATGTGCTGATTTAAGCGGCAAGTCACACGACTTGGCCCACTTACTCGAGACATCAAACATGTCACAAACTGGGGGATGCTTACTGGGGTACTGGTATGGTGGTTTACGGCGTGCGGCGTGCAACGCGCCCATTACGAGAAAGTGTCAGGAAAGGACGGACGGTTAACAGCAATGAGGGAGTAGTGGATGAAAGGGTGACCGGTCTTCCCACATAATGGAAACGTGATGGTCACCACCTTTTGCACAACCCCACTTCTCCACTACTTAACTGCGTCCACTTCCTAAGAGATCAGGGGTGCGCTCAATGACTTGTATAAATAGGTTTTTCGACCTATTTTCGAGGACAGAAGTGATCAAAACAAGTATCCAGAAAACACCGAGAACTGATAAGCTTACATTATGCAAGACAGTTCCACATTCTGATACAAGTCGTAAACACACCCAAATTTACCAGAAACAGCAGAATCAGTTTTTACCCTCAAACAACTGGCGACCACAGTGGGAGATTAATCTCTCGGTTGCAAAAAATCGATTTCAATTTTCATTTTCAATCTTCATTAAATTCAGAACGGGTAGATCTTAGGTCTAAGCTCATTCATCAACCCGATTTCATTTCGATCACCAATCCTAACCCCCGTTCCGTGATGTATCCCCGCCAGCCAAATTATTCGAAAGTCATAGATGATCGAAACCCGATCACCATGGAAGGCATGGCTTGGATATTAGAAGATGTCCTAGCAACTCAAGATGATATCTCCAAACGGAAAAACGAGACGCTTTGTCTCTTAAAGAGTATATCAAATCGGTTGTGGAAGGGGTCGGCAAGCATTTACCCTGGGAACACCATCAACGTTAAAGACGACATAAAAAATGTTGAATCTTTATATGAAGTCTGTGCTTTTGCCATCAACGATGCAGACAGAATACATAGCCACATCGTACATGAGCCGAAAGGAAACAACCAACAAAATCCAGCCAACGAGAAGGAGACGAGAAAGTTTCACAGGGGAAGGGACTCGCCATGAGTGTCACAATACCTGCAAGATAAGGGTAAGGAACCGGCTTATGAAGCTTTGCTGGAAAATATGTATCTCAAGACCCTCACAGAAGTTCAGAGAGTTGTTCAACAATCCACAACCACGACCGCTCTGGCTTTACTGAACAGAGAAGCACCTGAAGAATGGGAAATTTACCAAGGCCTCCATGAAAACAAGAATTGCGACGACAAACAGTACTCAGTTCAACCACTTCATAGCGTTATTGTCACCGATGCAGGGACCTCGAAAGAAGTTGCACTTCAGCAAACCGCCAAATTAAACGATCTGCGCCTATATCAGCGCACACTCGTGCCTCAACTCCACTCTAGAAACGAGCTTCGTATCAAGGACCATAAGAATTCTCACGAAAACAACCACTAACACGAGAAAAACCAGACTCAGGGTACCCGCGCTTCCCGTTTTGAATGAGGAAAGTTCTGGAGTTTCCTGAAGATTGGGTACGAGACGGAGTAATTGAACTACCTCCTGTGTGGCGCTCGCCAACTGATTGATAAACGATAGATTCAAGGTATTTCCACTACCACAGATTCATCCATCATCCTACCAGTGAATGCAACGGCCTGAAGCGCATCGTCTAGGAAAAGATTAACTCTGGAGAGTTACGTCTATGAACTGGAGTTCCTCCATTTATCCGCAAGTTGACGCGTGCAGTCAACAAAAAAAAATTAGTTGGATACTTCCCCATTGTTGAGAGGCGCGTCATAACCTGGATTCAAAGCAATTCCCAGGAAAGCCAGTTTTGTTATTGGGTCTCCTGAACAACTAAGTTTCGTAAAACAACAATACACAACCAATTATTTTGAAATTCACTAGGGACTCGATGCACGCGTCAGCTCATTTTGAGAATTGATGCCGATAATACGATTATTCTAAAAATATCATACTACTCTAGTATTTCCCCTTTTCATGTAACATTCACAATTTCTCCAAAAGGGTTGCGCTATTTGCATTCCAACTTGTTAGTTCATCCAAATATTGCCACTTCCAGAAAATTACTCACAAAATCATTTTAAGAGTAAATCAAATTCAAAAATCCTCACAGAGCAATCACCTACTACTTCATAACCAGAAAAATCAAAACCATAATAGAGGCGTCTTTTGCCTTTTCAATAAAAAAAAGCCTAAGAGGAGAAAATTCATGAAGTAAAAGCATTCAAGGGATATCATCCAACAATAGCTCATTCTTCTTGGTGAAAGTGTCCTTCATATTTTGGAGAACAACCTGCTTCAACTTCAACTCCTGGGATAACTTCTGCCTCTTGTTGTTTAATAAAGCCGCGGAAGGACTTCAGCCATTTCAGTTTGCAGCTTTTGGATTTTGGAAAATCCTTCGCAGAACCAGGAGGTGTTGAACTCAAAGTTCACAAACATATCTCGGTGGAACTCCCAGTTTTGAACTACTTCCTTGGAAACGGCACACCCAGTCGTGCTGCACATGTCATGAATGGAAGATAGAGCCTCTTCGACACGTTTAACCAATGAGAAACGACTCTTAACCTTCTTGGTCGTGGCAATGTGACCATGCTTCCATATCTTGGTGTACAACTGCGCATACTTAGCCGGCACGCTGAATCCTCCAACCAGCACGTGGTCTGTGAAAGGGACGTCAAAAGGGGGATCGGAAGTGGATCCAGCAACGGAATGCACAACTAATGCCGCATCATTTCGAGAGGTTCTTTGGAGGCAATTACACCTACATCCATGGATGCGGCATCTCCATTCTCATTAGAAGGGGTAGAAATGTTCCCTGCATCATCATCCATCTCCACCTCGAGTTTGTTTTCTTTTACGGTCTCTCCCTGCAATATCGCTGGTTAATGTTTATTTTACGTCAAAGAACGAATCATTTTTCAGAAAATGTGTAGAAGACGTACTGATTAAAGATTTTCTGAGGTTGTAGTAAATAGGATTTGTTTCAGACTTGTGAAGGAAATGGAATTTTTAGATTTAATAAAAATATATATACAAAAATATTAACAATGGTGAGAGGTACTGGGACTAATGATTCATCCAATCTTCATAACATAGGGCTCAATGATTTATTCTCAACAATAATCGCTCAAAACATATATGGACTCTTATTTTGCCAAAGTAGATTCTCAAAACATTGATTGTAAATGTTAAGCATGGAACATCAAATCACCTAAGCTAAGCATGACCCATCTAATCAAATAACACCCAATTTAATCAAATCATATTTCAATTAATTTTTAATGCAAAAGTCTTAAAAAGAATTAATAAAATTACCCATGTATGAAGCTCGGCCTCCTCCGTCGTCCCAGTGTTGGGGTTTAACTCATCATAGTAAAAATGCTCTCAAAATAATTTATTATGGCTCAAAAAAGGTTTACAAATGATGAGAATATGAGAAATACAATAAAACCAGAGAACTACGACCCTCAGTGAAAATATAAGAATGTTGAAGCCCTGTCGCAAATGCCGTGGACAATAAGACTGCCTGATTACGACCCACAGGTGTTAGTCGTTACTACTGTAGAAAAACGACTGTTGTTGCAGGTCCGTTTTCTTCGTGTTCTTCATCAGCAGCAGCAGCAAAAACCGAGTTTGGGAAAACTCGAATTTCTTCTTCTCTGGATCTCCTCAGCCCCCCAGACTCTCGAAAACCTTTCTCTGACCTCCAAGGACTCTATTTAAACCCGAAGCATGCATCGAATCTCCTCCATAACTCCACAAATCCTCGGAGTGAAAGAAAATATTTTTGGATATTATCTTTCCTGTTTTAGCTTTTCACGCGTTTTCTCTGGTCCAGCACGCTCCAATTCGACTTATTCACGCCTCAACACTCTTCCAACGCCAGAAGAACTCCCCCATGCACACAAGAACTTCAATTTTGCTCGTGTTACAGTCCACGTGCTCTATTTTGGGTGTGTGAATCATACCGAAAATTCCAGCCAAATTTGATCGATCATGTCACCCATACTATGTTCCTTAACCTATATCACATCTCTATACCAAATTTCAGCCATTGAATCGACCCATAACCCCTTCATTTTGACGATCGAAATTCTGCCAAAACTGTTTAGAAATTTCCCGCCAAAATCGTTTCAAATGGGGAAGAAACTGGTATCCCCCTATCCAGAGTAGGGGTGCGAATAGCATCTGCCTTGGGGTGACATGGGGGTGCCCCTTAGTAATTAGGTTACCCCTTATCCAAAAGCGAGAGTCCGAATAACACTTGTCCTCCGGGTGTCAAAATCAACTTTTCGAGCCGAATTTTCCAAAAATGTTTATTTCCTAAAAATACATAAAAACACAATATTAGTACAAAAATAGAGTTCCAACAATACGGACATTGAAGACAAATTAGACACAAAAATGTGTCTATCAAATACCCCCAAACTTATTATTTGCTAGTCCTCGAGCAAAACTAAAAAATAAATAAATAAAATAAATAAATAAAACCGAGTTAATCTCGGGAGGGTTTACCAGAGGTGTGCCCAAAAAACCATTACTCCAGACCCTAGCTTATCTATGCAGAACCTTGGAAGGCACTAAAGAATCTCCTTGGTTGGCATACTTATTGACTATAGGAGGAAGTACCCTGATGCGAAATTCCAATTGTTGTACACAAGTTTGCACTCAAGCATACTAAAATTCATATAAAGTGACAGAGCTCTACTAAGATAGTTGCACTATGGACATCATATTCGGAGTCAAACTAATCATATGGATAGAAAAAGGAGATAGAAATAGAAAAATGTAGATGGTTTTGATGTTAACCAAATGATCGATGTTTCACATATCTGTATGAAGGACACTGCCAGAATGAACCTATCCTAATGGACTGAGATACCGGTCTGACTAATATCAACACAACTGGCATAAACAAGGGAACCAGTGGTTAATAACTTAAATCTAGATCAACAAACTGGCAAATACAAGGGAACCAGCAGTTGACTACACAGAACAATAACCATTTTTTTTTAACTTAACGGCATGAATACATCTTTTTGATCCAAGCGCATGCTTCTTGTCAGCAGATTACACGATAGTTCCCACGGGTCCTGCATTCCACGCTTGCTTAGGCGACGGAAACAGGGAGAACGCACGCATATTGCTATCCAAGTGTTAATACTTATTCCGATTGGTCTAACTAGTCCGGTCATTTTTTTTTTAGTAACTCAGTCACTCTAATTCACCCTAGCAGTGGTAACAACTTGAATCGTGTGCCCCACCTAATCACTTAGAGAAACATAGTTTAAAATGAAAAAGTAAAAAAGAAATGAAAATGACTCAACGAGATATGGTGCAACTATCATGTTATTTCTAACACCTGAGCTCTGTGCTTTTATGAATAGACTCTTTCGATGTTTCCATCTAATCAGATTGGTTCCTCAATTCCTATAACCAAGATGTTCCCATCCACTTAGATTGGTTAGTCCAAACCTTAATACGCATAAATTTCTAGGCTCTGGAGTTTATTTATTGCAATTAAAAAGTTTCTCCCATACCCCCAAACTTAAATCTAACATTGTCCTCAATGTTCTAAAGATGAAACTAAAAGCATGAACAAGGAGAAACTGTTACCATTTGAAGCGGAAGAGTTAAGGAAAGATATTACCATGTTGCATGAGCATGGGATACCTCCCAAGAAGTGCTAAGTTTAAAGTCTTCAGCCAGACTTAGGAAAGGATTAGTCAACTCGAACCATAAAATAACAGTCGAAATAACTGTGGGTCTTCAAAACTAAATAGAGCTGACCAAAGGAAACTGCAATGAACCAAGAAAGTGAACAAGACTAGCATGCCCTTACTTAGTTTCCTGATTAAGAAATTTATATCTAATTGTGGTTCAGGTTCAGGTTCAGGTTCTATGAAATGGTCTAAATAGAAAATTTTCATTGGCTGCGTTTCTTCATAGGTGGGATCCGAATCATTAGGTCCTAGAGTCTGGAAAAACTCAAATATGATCTTAGCAGCGCACAATAATAACCTAAATAACCGAGGATCCTCTAAGTTAATAAGATTTGACTTACATAATTGACCAAAATGAGAGTAGTGGTCATTCTTAAGAAAATGTGTCGATTCTAATTTCCTAAAGCATTTAGGTTTAGTCTCACAACTTAATATTCGACACATTGGAATATAAACGTTCCCACAGTTGGAAGAAAACTATTTGGTGGGAAAACAAAGTCAATCTGGGGATCATATCCTGGGAAAACCACATCAACCAGAGGATGGGTTTCTAACGACTGAACTTCTTCCTGGACATCATTAGGTTCGGGAAAACGAGTATGAAGGTAATCTTGTAAAATGGTTGAGGCACATATGTCAAGTCCCAAGTGAGGGACCTTAAGAGTTAAAGCACATCGATGATAACCACCCCCAAACTTAGAATTTTGGGTGTCTCTAGATAGATTAGCTACAATTTCCCTAATTTCTAGATCATCATAATCCTGAAATTTATCAATTGCTTCTTGTAAATTATACTCAGGTGATGCATCCTCACTCATATTTAAAATCTCTACGAGTTCATGTTCTTCGTCTAAGACTAATATTTCTAAATCGCTAGACTCTAAAACAATATTCTCAGAATAAACTCGTTCCTCTAAACCATTATCGGCTTCGTAATCCTCGTCTAAAACGGTTGTATCTCTAGTCAAATCCTCGTCCTTTTGAATAGGTGAATAATTATTAAAATTATTTGGATTTGAACTAGAAATAATATTATCATTATAAATCTCATTGGGAGTAACAGATTCCTCATTACTATGCCTATAAATTTCTTCATTACTACTATCCTCATCATCATAACACGAAAAAGATCGAACTTCATCAAAACAAGTAGTGCTACCAATTCTAACCTTGTTATCTTGATTATGTAAATAACTATATTTATTCTCAAGGGTATTATTGGATACACTATATTGGCAATTCAAGTAATTTCGAGCAATTCTTTCGTTCGTCTCAGCTATCCGCTTGAGGTGGTCTTCTAAAGAAGGTTCACTCATTATTGTAGTTCTTTCGTCTATAATTATACTATTCATCTCAGCTAACTTCCTGAGGGACTCTTCTAAAGGAGGAATAGGAACAGAGGGATCATAAAAAGGACTACTTTTCAATAGTTTGATTGTATCCTCTAGAGACTAAGAACTAGTACTATAATCTTCTTGCTCGTAAGACTGATGCATGTGTGGATAGTAATTGGGCTCACCAGGGTATGACCCATATCCTTCCAAAGGATGGCGTTCCCAACCACTATTCCCAACATGGTCATAAAAAGGATGATGTCCATATTCAAAATCAGGTCGATAATCATTGTATTGGCTTCTATCATACCAGTTCGACATTCTTAATTGCAATGGAATTCTACACAATCACATACAAGGCTGACTCGACCAAATCAAACCTATAAAAATCTAGCAAACAAAAAGCATGATGGCTCCACTTAGATTGTTTCTAGACCAGCTTCTATCTTTCGAAAGGGAATTCGTTGCAATTTGAGCAAACCCCTCTGGAATCAATCCGAGTCAAAGTAAGTTGAATTTAGGCGAGGGAAGCTCAGTGGAGCTTTGATACCCAAGGCCTCACCGCTATCACAAGGCGGCGCAGTCACGCATTCAACTCACAGAAACCATCATGAACTTCGAGGTGTGCTTAAGAAAGTAACCAATATCCTTCGAAATTTTTTCCTAATAAGCGCGTTACCCTATCGGTCTCGTTCTAGTCAAGTTTTAAGCTTGGGTTCGCGTTAGGTTTTGTTTTCCTAAGGCGGGCAATAAGGGAGCAGTGATGAAATCTGAACCCTTATCTTGTATTGGCCAGGCCTTGCCCTTTACTAGGAATTTAAAAACAGTCCAAATTCGTCCTCAATCAATGAATCACCTTAAGGAATACAGTAACTTGCTTACAGGAGATTCGCGAGTGTTTCGATGGACTAACCTCCCGTACCAGATGGGGGATGAACCGTTGAAGTCGACTCGGGCCACGACTCCTATGTCATGTACGAACCCGAGGGGCCAAGACGATATAGTAATCGTCGTCCTTCCCTGCACACAGTTTATATAAATTTTATTTTTTTTTTAATAATACCCTTCCGTAGGGTAAATAAAAGAATAAAGTCCAATTGTTTAAAGTCCAAAGTCCAAAATAAAAAAATAAAAAAAATTACAGTTTTCCTCACACACTAAAAAAATTAAAAATTAAAAATTAAATCCTAAAATTGTCCTTTTTTCTTCTCTTTTCGCTTTTCGCTTTAAGCTTTTTCCTCTCCAAGTCCTTAGTGCTCCACTTCGAACCTGTAAATCAAAGAAAAAGAAAACAAAGTAAAAAGGAACAAATAATTAAAAAAAAAAAAACTAAAAAACTAAATAAAAATAAATCTATAAACAAGTCCCCGGCAGCGGCGCCAAAATGATTAAAGATTTTCTGGGGTTGTAGTAAATAGGATTAGTTTCAGACTTGTGAAGGAAATGGAATTTTTAGATTTAGTAAACATATATATACAAAAATATTAACAATGGTGAGAGGTACTGGGACTAATGATTCGGCCAATCTTCATAACATAGGGCTCAATGATTTATTCTCAACAATAATCGCTCAAAACATATATGGACTCTTATTTTGCCAAAGTAGATTCTCAAAACATTGATTGTAAATGTTAAGCATGGAACATCAAATCACCTAAGCTAAGCATGACCCATCTAATCAAATAACACCCAATTTAATCAAATCATATTTCAATTAATTTTTAATGCAAAAGTCTTAAAAAGAATTAATAAAATTACCCATGTATGAAGCTCGGCCTCCTCCGTCGTCCCAGTGTTGGGGTTTAACTCATCATAGTAAAAATGCTCTCAAAATAATTTATTATGGCTCAAAAATGGTTTACAAATGATGAGAATATGAGAAATACAATAAAACCAGAGAACTACGACCCTCAGTGAAAATATAAGACTGTTGAAGCCCTGTCGCAAACGCTGTGGACAATAAGACTGCCTGATTACGACCCACAGGTGTTAGTCGTTACTACTGTAGAAAAACGACTGTTGTTGCAGGTCCGTTTTCTTCGTGTTCTTCATCAGCAGCAGCAGCAAAAACCGAGTTTGGGAAAACTCGAATTTTTTCTTCTCTGGATCTCCTCAGCCCCCCAGACTCTCGAAAACCTTTCTCTGACCTCCAAGGACTCTATTTAAACCCGAAGCATGCATCGAATCTCCTCCATAACTCCACAAATCCTCGGCAGTGAAAGAAAATATTTTCGGATATTATCTTTCTTGTTTTAGCTTTTCACGCGTTTTCTCTGGTCCAGCACGCTCCAATTCGACTTATTCACGCCTCAACACTCTTCCAACGCCAGCAGAACTCCCCCATGCACACAAGAACTTCAATTTTGCTCGTGTTACAGTCCACGTGCTCTATTTTGGGTGTGTGAATCATACCGAAAATTCCAGCCAAATTTGATCGATCATGTCACCCATACTATGTTACTTAACCTATATCACATCTCTATACCAAATTTCAGCCATTGAATCGACCCATAACCCCTTCATTTTGACGATCGAAATTCTGCCAGAACTGTTTAGAAATTTCCCGCCAAAATCGTTTCAAATGGGGAAGAAACTGGTATCCCCCTATCCAGAGTAGGGGTGCGAATAGCATCTGCCTTGGGGTGACCTTGGGGTGCCCCTTAGTAATTAGGTTACCATTTATCCAAAAGCGAGAGTCCGAATAACACTTGTCCTCCGGGTGCCAAAATCAACTTTTCGAGCCGAATTTTTCAAAAATGTTTATTTCCTAAAAATACATAAAAACACAATATTAGTACAAAAATAGAGTTCCAACAATACGGACATTGAGGACAAATTAGACACAAAAATGTGTCTATCACGTACCAGTTCATCTTCCATCTCACTGGAACAGTTAGATTCTCTACTACGCTTAGAAGTACTTCCTTCATCACTGCCGGATTCGGAACCTTCTTCGTCTTCAGCCTCATCGTCATCTTCGAGAGAGTCAGTATCGCCGGATTTCTCTTCTAAGGACGCCATGTTGTGACTACGTGCGAGTCTAGCAAAAGCATTCACATTCCCGGAACCCTGATTTTAAAGAAGGGAGATGTTTAGTGAGGCTGCCTCAAAATAACTAAGATTAGTTGGTTAAGAGGAATCACGTGTGTACCTGTATATTGGAAGAATTAAAAATTACCAAAGCTGTTGAGTCGTTCGAATGCCGCCTGCACGCGTCTTCGACCTCGCCTCTTTCTCATGGGGACTGCGATAAATACTAGCCCTAGTCTGTTTGCCCGAAGGAAGCGACTTCAACAACTTATGTTGTTTCAAAGTTTCAGAAGAAGCCCTGTCGCGCGGAACTGTCACAACTTCTTCCACGAATTTTTGAAAAGATAAGAGCCATTCTTTCCATAATTCCTTGTACTTATCAGTCACCACCAATTTTCTTCCTGGGAGCAAGAATGGTAGGCTCTTCTTTGTTGCAAAGACGCTAGTATCGAAAACAGATGCCAAAAGATCCATTGAAGGCGTTGGCGGGCGACAAAACGGGATTCCCTGATCAAATCCCATTTGACGAGCGGCCCTGTCAACGTTATACAAAACCACAATAAAGGATTCATTAAAGAGAGATGAAATATATCCTAACGTGCAGCTTCACATAAATATAGTCTCCTCAAGACTCATATCCTTTCCATCAGTGTGCAACACTATATCAGGAACAACGACAAAGGTTTTTGGCTGAACTACAGAAGAATGAACCGGCACCCACGGGAAAAAATCTATGGCATGCCGCTGTCGAAAAAGTTAATAAGATTCAACCCGGGATTTGGACGCCTCTTTTGCCAACAGAATATTCTGGAAGCCCCATATATACTGGAGAACGAAGTTGCAGGATTAGGAGCATAACCTTTGAAGTACTCCCATAAGCATGCTTGGAGAAAATCGATATGAACGTGCGACTCCACCTTCATATATCCGTTGGAAGCATGCATATCCGCTGCCAAGGAACCCAGGTGAGAATACAAAGACCCAAGGAACAATCTTCCTAGAGGGAGGACTACGCCTTGCGCCAGTTAATAGCAAACATAACGAGCTTCCGTATTATAGTCTTCTTACCTGAGCCATCATCAAAAACATATCTAGACAGCCATAAGGATAAAAACGCGGCACCGCTGAGTACATCATCCACCACTTGACACGTTTTCGGTTTCATAGGAAACTATTCAGACACCAACCAAGTATAGAAACATTTCTTGTCATTTTCCTTCTGATTATATCCTTCAGCTTTCTTAACTAACGTGGCGAACATCACTTCCTCTTCATTAGACAACTTGAAATCAAGATTCCCTGCAACTGGAAGACTCAACAAAATGGCTACGCTCTCTAAAATGATAGTCATTCGCCCCACCTACATATGGCAGTGTGGGTGGAGGGACACCATCGAGAAATGAAAGTGATCAAACCTACAACGTCTTTCCTAATGCGAAGTGTTGCAGATGCCTTGACAGCTTCAGTGACCTGTGCCTTAATCAGGTTATTTTTGATACGCTCACTTCCCAACATATGCCTCATCCATCCTTCATAAGAGCGCAGTGGATTATGGCAAATCTTTAAATCAATAGGAGAAGCTGGATACTCTATCATTTGGAGACAGAACCTCATCACACGCACTGGAGAAACTGAAGGAGCGACCTCTTCATTCTCTGAATCCGTAAGGAAGGTTATTTTATGGCAAGGATGAGTCCTGATGTTTTTGAGGGTTATCTATGTTTGGAATATCTTTGGAATTGCTAGCATTTCTCATCTTAGCGGCAGAAATATTTCCAGGTGACATCTTAACGAGAATTCCTCGCGTTCAATTTCAAATAACTATAATGAAGCAAAACGGAAAAGAGTCACTACTTCATGTTAAAAGAGGAATCATATACAGAATTTCTTATCGAATTTGATATAATCGTGAATAGTCGAAGCTCAAAGATGGGGTACTATGTGGATAACAAACTAGAAAGAACGATGGAAGAGGCCACGCGCAAATTTTGCTTTAGCCGCGGGATATATGCCCACGGCTGGGTTGCGCCCACAGCTGGTCGAGTGGAGACTTACGCCCCTCGAACACAAAAATTTTTGTGGGTATTACACCCACGGTCACAACCTAAAGCTAGGTTTTTGCAAAAAAAAAAAAAAAAAAGGGGAAGAGCAATGAGCAGCGGCACCTACTACAAACGTTTCTTCTGACCCTACTATGATTCTGTTGCTGTGATCACCTCTACTAACGATGATTATCCTCGCTTCGAGGCTATCAACAAAAGGAGATTCATTCATAATTGAATAAAATTCCAAAACTATGGGAGCAACTCAAGCGGTTGGAGTTCATGCTCGCAAAGGGTAAAAGAAGGGAAAAGAATGAAGAAACTCTTACCTTGCTGTCGGTGGACGATCGGTGGAAAAGCTGCTAACGGAGACAATGTACAGACACCAGCAGCTACGGACGAAGCAAGGATGAGCGAACAAAAAAAAGAGAGGAAAAAGGAGGGTCGACGACTTATACACACACACTTTGTAGAGTCCTAATGAAGGAAGTATTCCTTCTTTGATTCGTACATGAAGAAAGAATGATGGGCCCTCCGTACCGATGTCCCATGGCCGCGCCAATGCCGTCTCGCACAGTCCTGTTGCCGACGACCGACTCCTCCTGGTAAGTCCATCTCTTTCGTCTCTATTCGATTCTGTATGTCACCATCCATTGCTTACCCCGCAATAGCGTCACTATTACGTGCTAAGAAGTAGACTTAATGTTGATGGTGGATTTTAGTTCAGGGTTAAAATTGTGAAACCTTGTATTTAATGCGCTGTCACCCTGCAAAGGAACAAAAGCCATTTGAAAGTAATGTCTGCACAAACCTCTTCGCTCACTTATGTATTAAGCAATTCAATATATTTGTATATATATATAAAATTCACTCAGAATGGTGCATACAACAACAATCCTGAATATTCTATGAATTATATTTCACCAGCATTATTTACTAATGCATTGCCCGCCTAGTATTTTCTTATGCTATGTTCACCAGCTGAACTCTCAATATTGGCATCACATGACGATTAGTGTTCACTCGCAGCAGAGTAGCACGAATCTCCCGAAGTGTCAGTATTGAGATCTGCATGAAAACACTCACGCGAGCTACACCACTCTCTAATAAAGAGATTTCCGTTTCAACGCGCTTTTAATTAAAAAGTTAGCACGATCGAAGCGCTTAAATTCCTTAAGGAAAATCTAGACTGTCCATGTCAGTCTTAAAAAGCAATCACGACCACACGATTTGGCCAGTCGATTCAACAAGCTTAGCCTCTTCCCAGCGGAACTAGGCAATCTCCATGATGTCCGTCGACGGGCCCATTAACACCCAAGCCGACTGTAATCCCTTTATTTCACACGCAACATCCCTAATCGCTAGCCAGAACTAGGCTAGTTGCGTTATTAAAAGAGAAGCTCAACGAACTAAGACCGACCATAACGGTCTCAAACCGATCACATCCGTCCAACTTATCCGGCCTAGTTGGAAGATTTAGATCTTCTTTCAAATGATCAAAGAGGTATATTTATGATCGTCGGAGACTCGCCTTCATCCCTGGCCTGCCGAACTACATATAACAATCCAGGAGCGCGTCAAACCGCTTGCCCAAAGTAGGGTGACTGCGCGTTCTTTAAACCCTAAATTGAGTCAGCGGCATTACACAACTGCCACAAATCGATCACGGCGGTCCATCTTTGCCAGCCTAGTCGGACGACCTAGATCTAATTTCAGGTGGCCAATGAGGTGATGAAATGCTCGCCAACAACCCATTTTTATGTGTACTCAATCGACTTGTCCAAATAAGCGAAAAACACCCCAAATCGTTTAGCCAAAATAGGGTTAGCCACACGTCTTCTAAACCCTAATTTGAATCAATGGCAGTAAACAAATGCCACAAATCATCTCATCCATACAACTTCGCTAGCCTATTCGGATGGTCTAGATTTATTTTCAGGAGGTCGAAAGGGTCCGCGATCACTGACCATCCCTCCTTCACAGGGAACGATCAGCCAAGTCATGGCTCGTTCATAGGGTTCCCAAACGATCACTCAAAAGTGGCCATTCGCGCTACTTGTATGATTCAGCAGCAGTCATTAACTGCCGCAAATCGTCTCAGCCACTCAACTTCACTAGCCGATTTAAGCGGTCCAGATCTAACCTGGATCGACCGATAAGATTTTAGAATGGCTACCAGTCGCCACTCTCCTATAGGAACTGATCGGCCACTCTCTGGGATGCGTGCGTAGCTCCTACCAACTCCTGAAAGAGGATGGTAACACTCCTTTTAAGATACTAAGCTCCGCGACTAACTCAGACGAGCTCTGAAACAATGATGCTTCATGAATATTGATCATTTTAAGCTGCTTGTTTAAAAGCGATGCTTTATATGCATCGGCTACAAAACCATGTTTTATAAATATTGATTCCACAAATAGTTTTGTTATTTGACATAAAAGCACTATGTGCTGCTTTAAGCGGCAAGTCATACGACTTGGCCCACTTACTCGAGACATCAAACATGTCACAAACTGGGGGATGCTTACTGGGGTACTGGTCTGGTGGTTTACGGCGTGTGGCGTGCAACACGCCCATTACGAGAAAGTGTCAGGAAATGACGGACGGTTAACAACAATGAGGGAGTAGTAGATGAAAGGGTGACCGGTCTTCCCACATAATGGAAACGTGATGGTCACCCCGTTTTGCACAACCCCACTTCTCCACTACTTAACTGCCTCCACTTCCTACGAGATCATGGGTGCATTCAATGACTTGTATAAATAGTTTTTTCAACCTATTTTCGAGGACAGGAGTGATCAACACAAGTATCCATAAAACACCGAGAACTGATAAGTTTACATTCTGCAAGCCAGTTTCACATTCTGATACAAGTCATAAAACAGCCACACCTTCATAATCAACATTTTGATCTCAAACACTTTCTTCGCTTCCCTCCCTAAGATCAACCCTTCTCCTTCACTTTGTGACCGAATTGAATCTGGAACGGCCATTTCTTGGTTTAGGTCAGAGTCTTACAGATTGATCTCTCGAATCTAAAAGTACCCGTGTGCAGTACATTTGTTTAGGGTTTGAATTCATTTCTCATCAACACACCCAAATTTACCAAAAAAGCAGAATCGGTTTTTACCCTCGAACACTTATTTACTTAAAAGTTATTTTCATACCTATTTTTCTACATAATTCACCAAGGCAGTGACTAAATACAACCCATAGTTTAGTTAAATGTAATCCCCATTTTTAAGGTATTAATTCTATCAACCTATATGACGTGGGTAACCAAAACCATCCTCATTTTAGTTAAATGTAATCCCTAACTGCGTTGTTTTGCTTCAATGGAGTTTACCCACAAAAAAAATTATACAAATTAATATCTAGACATGTATCGATTAGAATAAAATTTCCTGTCTACGAAAATCAAGATTACTGAGCAAAGTAATACACGACAAGTGACAAAATTTCCTGCAGAAATAAGTTAATCAATCACTTTTTTTTTGTTGATTCAACCCTAGAAATTAAACTTGATTTGTGTTACAAATATGTCTCGAATAAGAGGATTGGTATGGTTTATTAAAAGAAGAATTAGGAGCATATGACCCAATAAGTGCAAAAATAAATCGTTAGGGATTTATTATGAGCAGTTTTTTTTCAAGGATTTACATCAAACGATTGATACGACGATGATGAAGATTGTTTTCAGGAATAGGTAAGGATATTAAATTAGGTTAGAAAGAGGAAGAACAATCCAAAACTTACGTCACTAGAGAGAAAAGTACAAAGTAAACAAAAGAAAAATTAAACCAGATATTAAGGGGAAGATGATGCAGGCGGGTCTTCATTACCTCCATCAATAAGGTTTACAATTTTTAGAATTTGAATAGAGGGTTGCATTTAACATAGATATAGGTTGTACTTAGTCACTGCATAATCCACATAGTTAAGTCCAACATCTATATACTTACACCCCCAAACCTAAGTAAACCGTGTCCTCAATGTTTCTAAAAATAAACAGATTGTAGAAATACAACCTACCAGGAGAACATTGCAAAGTAGATTAAAGGAAATAGATTACCGGATGCAAAAAGATGGTGCTAAACCAAAATTGAATGGATGCTTTATAAGCAAACATCAAGGCAGAGAATGATCAGACAGAAAGGTCTTGCTAGCACACATAAAATTGTACAACAAAAGAAAGATAGTCTAACAGAAATTATAAAGAGAGAATATAAAGAGAAGAGAAAGAAAAGAAAATGGACTTCTAAACCTGTTTTATGTACAAAGGTGAACCAATTCAATCAACATAGATGGGATCTTCTAAATCAGTGGTCTCAATTTTTGGTGGAAGTGGTTCGCGAAATGGTTTCAATATCTAACCATTGACCTTGAAGATGTTCTTTATTGCTGTATTTTCGAGTTGTACGGCTCCATGAAGGTAAACGGTACGTACCAAGAATAGACCTGACCATCGAGTACACAATTTTCCTAGAAAAGCATGCAGCCGGGAGTTGCACAGTAATACTTTCCGTCCATGGGTGAATATCTTGCGCAAAATGCGCTTGTCATAAAACACCTTCATTTTATGTTTGTATGTCCTTGTACTATCATATGCAACATTTCTTAGTTCTTCGAACTCATTAAGTTGAAGTTTTCTTTGGGTGCAAACCTTATCAAGAGCAAAGTTCAATTTCTTGAAAACCCAATAACCATGATGTTCTAACTCTATAGGTAAATGACAAGCCTTACCATATATAAGCACGATGTTCTAACTATATGTAATGGGACATGCCAATAAGAGTTTTGTGTGCATTTCTGTAGGCTAATAAAGCATTATTTAAACGTAAACACAATCTTTTCTAGTCGGATATACCGCATTTTCAAGAATATGCTTAATTTCCCTATTAGAAACTTCTACTTGGGTACTGGTCTGAGATGGTATGGTGTTGCAACCTTATGAGTTATGTTGTATTTGTGCATGAGTGATTCAAAAGCTCTATTGCAAAAATGAGTACCACCATCGCTGATTATTTCTCTAGGTGTTCCAAACGAGAAAAATGTTTTCTTTTAGAAATAAAAAGAACTACTTTATGGTCATTGGTTTAGTTTGCTATAGCTTCTACCCATTTTCAGACATAATTAACAATAACAAGAATCTAAAACTTGCCTCCAGAATTAGGAAGATTACCAATGAAGTCAATACCCCATACATCAAACAATTCAATAATCAAAATAGGTTGTAAGGGGATCATTTTTTTTTTTTTTTTGAAATACTTCCTAATTTCTGACATCACTCACAAGCAACACAAAATGCTTGACTATATTTGAATAATGATGGCCAATATAAACCGCTCTGCAAGATTTTCGGAGTAGTTTTCTTAGCACTAAAATGGTATCCACATGCATGCTCATGACAGAAAGAAATGACATCTCTTTTTTCAGAATTGGGGACACATCTCGTAGTGATTTATTCAAGGAAGTATTTAAACAAGTATGGATCATCCCAAAAGAAGTATTTCACTACAGCTAAGAATTTAGAACGGTCTTGTCTAGACCAATACGAGGGAATTCTACCTATATCTAGGTAGTTAACAATATCAGCAAACCCAAACATTTAAGAAACAAGCATCAATTGTTTATCAGGAAATGACTCTCTAATATGCAAGGACTCATGAATAGATTCAACATTTAACCTACATAAGTGATCAATAACAACATTTTCAGGCCCTTTCTTATATAGTATTTCAAGATTAAACTCTTGTAACAAGAGCATCCGTCGAATTCGACGAGCTTTAACATTTTTTTTTAGATAAGAGGTATTTCAAAGAAGCATGGTCAAAATATATGATGACTTAGACCCTATCAAATAAGACCTAAACTTGTTCAATGTAAATACAACCGCTAGCAATTATTTCTCAGTTGTTGAATAATTCAGTTGAGTAACATTAAGTGTCTTACTGCCATAATATATGACATAAGGGAGTTTGTTTACTCTTTGTCCTAAAACATCACCTACAACATAATCAGAGGCATCACACATGATTTCAAAAAGTAATATGCAGTCGGGTGGTCTGACTATATGGGAAGATGTGAGAAGAGCTTTCAATTTCCCTCATACTTCTTTACAAGCATCATCAAAGACAAATGCAACATCTTTAGCAACAAGATTACACAAAGGTCTTGAAATTTTACTGAAGTCTTTGATGAATCACCGGTAAAAATCAACATGGCTTAAGAATGACTTAATCTCCCTCACAGAGCGAGGTTGCGGCGGGTGTTGAATGAGACCAACTTTAGCTTTATCTACTTTTATGCCTTTTTCAGATATGATGTGTCCTAAGACTATGCCTAAATTAACATTTTTGCCAGTTCAAAAACAAATTATTTTCTTTATATCGAATCAGTACAAGAGTTAGATGATGCCAACATTCATCAAAAGACGACCCAAAGACAGAAAAATCATCCATGAAGATTCCAAGAAACTTATATACCCTATCAGAAAAGATACTCATCATACAACTCTGAAAAGTAGCGGGTGCATTACACAACCCAAAAGGCATGTGACTATAAGCAGGGTGCAACAGTTCGTGAACCGATTTCGCCAAACCTACAAGACTACAGAACTACACATAAGTGTATGAGTGATTAATGAAGTCTTAGAAGTGTTTGAGAGAGTTCTAGCAATGATAAACATATTTACAAATAATTAGACTTTGAGCATCTGCTAAAATATTAAACTGGGCTGGTTGGTACAACGGTTCGTGAACCGGGTTCGCCAACCCAACAAGACTACCAAACTCATTTGACCATGGTTCGTGAACCGGGTTCGACACTGCTTTCCTATAATACCAACTTTCAAAATTCAGTTGACAACGGTTCGCGAACTGTCTCCATCTGAACTTGCGGTTTGCGAAATGATTTGTCAACCCTCCTGTATTTCTGAAACTCAGATATCTATGATTTGCGAACTGGTTCGCCAACCTACCATGAGAAGAAATATCATACAGTTCAATGTTTCTTTCTTATGATGTTTGAAAATTCCCGCGTGATAAAATCATTTGCACGGGCAATTTTCAATTGATCCAAAAATTAATTCACAAAGTAAATTGTTTGGAACTAATATTGTTGAGGATCGTTGGACAACTTTGCTTAGGATCATATTTCAAGATTTTTAACAACACAAGCTTGACTCGAAACTTTTTCCTTTGTAAATCTACTAGAAATTATACGACGTCGTCTTAAAAAGATAGAATGGTAAGATAGTGAGTACAATATAATGGTTAAGTCTTCACATACCTGATACAAAAGTTTTCCAAATGTCTTCGTCGACCTTTAGTCTTCGAGGGTGATGTTTGATACTCAACTATCAAATTCTAACCTAGTCCAAGACTTGATTTAGTAGATTAGAAATCAAGATACAGTTTTGATCATTTAACATCGATAACAAGCTTGAGATAAAAAATTTGTGGGTTCAACCGAACATTGCTATATTAATATTAGATAAAGGTACCACTATATTTTTAATGAATATTTAAATTCCCACCAAAGACAACGAAATAAAATAATTTCAGATATTTTTAGGGTCTCAGATGCCTAATTTGTCTTTTATTTAACGTGGAACTTTCTATTTGTCCATCCACATAACTATCAAATAGCTTATTTTGCCACCTAACACTTGAGCCTAAATAACTAAAAGAAAAATCCTATCATGGGGCTCCAAGTATTTGGTTTTGATGGCTCACAAAATGAAGAAATGGGTCATTAAATAGCAATCAACAAAACCCTTATCCTCAAAGTTTTGTCAATGGTTAGAACGTCCTCGATTAATTAGTGTTAAAAAATATATTAACTAAACTAAGTAATGTTGGTGATTAGATTAGACAAATAATTTGATTTATAATTAGTGTTTGAAAATCAAAAATTATTTTTTTTCTTTTTTTGGAAAATTGAAACCTAATCATAAATACAACATAGGCTATGGCTTCATATTTTTCTAACGGTAAGAAAAATCAGATTAACTTACGGTTGGGAAAATTGTGAAAAATAACAACTTACAGTTGAGAAATTTTTGATTTTTGAAGATTTAACATAAAGTTAGGTTTTCCCGTAAAAATTATATACGGTTGAGAGTTCATATTTTCCCAACCGTAAAAATTTCTACGTTGGTTTCCCAACTGTATTCAGTACGGAAACTAATTTCTAAATTTTTAGTTTGATCAAATCTAACTTATCCATGCAATCAAAAGCAAGAAAAAGGTGGGTTATTTAATTCTTACCCAATTGAACTCGCTATTTGTTGAGATAGTCGTCGCTTTTTTTTTTCCGGAAGAAGAGGCGATGGAGAAGAGGAAGAGTAAAAAAAAAGGACGGCGTTTTGTTTTGTTTTCCCCCTTTTTTTTCCTTTCTTTTTTTTGGGTTTAGGTTAAGGTTTCTATATTGATTTTAATTAAATTTAGGTTAGATAATTAAGTTGATTTTTGTTGGAGGGAGAGAAAAAAGGGGTCCGAGGAGAGCATAAATCGTGGTTGACTCGTTAACTTGAACCTATCCAATATATTATCCTAACTCGGACCAATATCGTAACCTATCTTTGTGGAGTAAATGGGTGTATTTAAAATGGGTAATTCCGTCCGAGTCATAATAATGTGTTGAATAGGTCTTGATTTGCGAGTCAAATACGATTTGTGCTTTCCTCGAATCATTTTTTTACTTTTTTTTTAACAAAAATCAATTAAATTAGTTGTCACAGGGTATTTTTGTACAGATCAAGTCTCCTTCCTCCGCATTGAACTTTTGAGCCCTCAAAACCAAAACTAGGATTCATGTAAAAACTACGTGTCCGAAACATAAACAGGATATCGAAGGCAAGCTCGGTGAAGAAATTAGAGTAGGCCAGGGCAGACATTGGCTGTCGATCGTCTATGAACTATCTTGAACCCAGCAGCGCATAGCAGGACACAGGTCACTGAGTATTCTGTACAGCAATTCTGTCTCTACTGGATTCTTTTGTTCTTCATTCTTTCTCCTCTGGCTTCTTATTTTCCTGTGCTGAAATATCTCCGTTCCAGTTGAATCTAATTTTAGGTAACAACCATTAAAATTTCAGGTTTGGGATCTGGTTTATTCGTCATTTTCTCTTTCTCTTGAAATCAATATTTGGTTACTTGTATTTCCTTGGGTTTGAATTTAATAATAAAAGAAAACAGAATATTCTCGGAAGTGAAACGAAATATTTAGTTTCTTATCTCACTAGAATACTGGAAAAATTATCCCTATAATGATCTTTATGAATGAACAGTAAAATAAACTATAATTGAAGGCTATTCGATGTAAAAGATCTTGGATACAGATTTGCTTTGGCTAGTGCTTAGTAAATGTGGAAAATCATCTAAGTTTAAGAAATAAGAATGACAATTTTTTGTTCATTAATTTTATAGTTATAAGTTGGTATAAATTGGCGTACTTATTTATTTTCAAAAGATATGATGCTGATTAACAGCAAGATGAAATTTCTTGAATTATGATTATGTTGTATTAGGATTTATATACTGAATATTGCCCTAATAATAGGTTACAAATCTGACGGTTTTAGTTTGTTTAACAGTTGAATCAATTTTATCATATCTATCATTATTAACGTATGTAAGTTTTTCCGTAGCTATTAGCTACTGTTTTCCTCTGGATTTAAAGATACTACTATATAATGCTAAACTTCTAGTGTCTTGATTTATTTGTAAAGATTTCTTAGATTTGGAAATGAAACTTTTACTTATTAAGAATAACTCTGCCGCACACCATAATTTCTTAAACTCACTTAGCTTGAGATGTGTGATCTTGCTTTTTGTTTCTTGAACTCGATATTGGTCTAGGCTTCATCTTTTATCTTTTATGTCTGTAGGTATTTCAGAAATAATTTGCTGGTCGGAGGAAAACGGTTTGTTCCTCATGAGTTATTTAATAAATGATTTTTTGGTCTTGGTGTGGTTTGATCTCATGACCTAAGGGTCTAAGGATACTCACTCATTTTTGACTGGAGATTCCAATAACAAAGTTTCGAATGAGACAACTAATTTATGGTGGGTAAAGGTAAACACTATCAGAGAATTTCATTCTCTGTCCCTTCCCTATGGTGTGGATGTGATAATGTGACTGCATGTGGAGGATGACTTTTAATTAAGTCTTAATGAGTTCTATAGTTTCAATTTAAGATTGAAGTGGGGTGTAGCAGTAAACACTCTTGATGGAACTCACCTATCTGAATGATGAAGTGGGTCGCTTCCAATGAGAATGGAGCCGATTCTCTAAAGCATTTTGAGAAACAGGATATGTCCAGGGCCAAAATGGACAAAACGACACGAACTTAACAACACTTGGAGGATATCATGCATGGATGTTATTAGAATTACACCAAACGCTAGCAGTTCAAGACATAGTTCACTGTCTATCTAGTAGTTCCGGTAACTTCTCACTAAGCAAGGTTCAAGACCTCATGGACACCTTTGCCTAAATGGTATTTTCCGTACTCTGATTTTTCGTTGTTTACCGAGATTTCATTCATGTGGAGGATTGTTGGAGAAAATGAGTTATTTAATAAATGATTTTTTGGTCTTGGTGTGGTTTGATCTCATGACCTAAGGGTCTAAGGATACTCACTCATTTTTGAGTGAATGAAATTGAACCTTTAGTCCCACATTGTGGAAAACTAAAGAGGTGCTCCACTATATTACCATGTTCTCATGGATATGTTGTAAAACAATGTGGGTGTAGCGGGTAGGGCGAAAAACACATTTTTCGACCCATGCCCATGCGCGTGTACCAAGCACCAAGTCCGTGTCTACTTGAAATTATTTTTTGCAAGTTTTTAACTTGATAAATAATTTATTTAGGAGTTTTATTTATGGAAAAAATTCCTTTTTTGTGTTTAATTGTTTTACAAGAAACAAAACTCGTTTTATAAGAAAAAACCTAAACCTAACTTGATTTGCAAGTTAATTTTCCTATAAATACAACTCTTAAATCTCTTTTCAAAACACACAAGCAGCGACCATCTCTAGGTCTACTTTTCTTCATCTTCTTACTTTTATTTTCGTGCGGCGTTTTACTTCCATCCCCGTTGCTGAGTTTAAGAGTGGGTAACTTGTATTGTGCTAATACAAGTTATATCGGGAAGTCTTATCCTGGACACATCTTCGCACGTTGGAGTTTAGCATTAGTTTAGAGTATACCCGTGAACTAATATGTTAAGTACAGCTTCGTGGTAGAGTTGTTTGATACGGTTCTTTATATTTATTGTTTGATACATCTGACGTTTCTTCTATTGTTGCAAGACTCCAACAATCTTAACACATTAATATTCCTTGTAACAATGGGAAAGAACGACGTTGAAAGGCCACAGAAGTTTAATGGAAAGGATTTCAAGAGATGGCAATCCAAACAGTGGCATGAGAAATTTTATCATGTGATGATTTCTAGTGGTTTTAGAATTAATGAATCTGATAAGTGTGTTTAACTAAACTTGTCAAGGATGCCTGTGTGATTGTATGCTTGTATGTCGATGATATACTTATACTAGGTAAAAACATGGATGTTATTAATACCACTAAGAAAATGTTGAATGAGAACTTTGACATGAAAGACTTAGGCCCCGCTGATGTCATATTAGGGATGAAGATTAGAAAAACTTCTAATGGCTATAGTCTGAGCTCAGTCTCATTATGTTGAATCCATACTTAAGAAATATAATCAGTTTGACTGTAAACCTGTTTGCACTCCATATGATTCTTCTTGCAAACTCATGAAGAATAAGGGTTTAGGTGTTAACCAACTTGAATACTCGAGAGTCATAGGAAGTATGATGTATTTGATGAATTGTACGAGACCAGACATTGCTTATGCTGTGAGTAGGTTAAGCAGGTATACTTGTAATCCAAGGCAGAAACATTGGGATGCACTTAATAGAGTGCTAAAGTACTTGAAGTACGCAATGACCTTCTGTTTGAATTACGAAGGGTATCCGGCCGTCCTTGAGGGATTTTGCGATGCGAACTGGATAGCAGACTCAGAGGATTCTAAGTATACGAGTGGATATGTATTCACTCTAGCAGGTGCGTCTGTATCTTGGAAGAGTTCCAATTAGACATGTATAGCTCGCTCAACTATGGAGTCGGAGTTTATTGCGTTAGATAAAGCAGGAGAGGAGGCTGAATGGCTAAGAAACTTTTTAGAAGATATTCCTCTCTGGCATAGGCCTGTGTCAGCTATATCTATACATTGTGACAGCAAGTCTGCAATAGGTAGAGCTAAGAATAGCTTCTACAAAGGAAAGTCTATACATATGCGTAGAAGACATGATTCTTTGAAATTATTAATCTCCACAGGCGTTATTTCCATAGATTGGACAAGGTCCAAGGAGAATATCGCGGACCCTTTGACGAAAGGTTTGCCCAAGGAGATAGTTAGTAAAGCATCGAAGGGGATGGGGCTTAGGCTCAAATAATTAAACTTGCCATGAAGGATACTCAACCTTGCTGACTGGAGATTGATAGGCACATTTTTGTGTCTTATATAATCTCAATTGTATATATTATTAGTGCTCGATTTTATATTTATTATGGCTTTTTATGTCCTGTAGGTATTTTGGAGAAATAAGCTTTTGCGGCGAAATTGGCTCGAAAAGCGGTTTTTGTGCTCGTGGGAGAAAATTACTATACAGACTCTCATTTTGGATAAGTGGTAACCTAATTACTAAGGGGTGACCTATTTCCAGGCAGCTGCTAAAGGGAGAACAACACAGGATAGGGGGACACCCACCTTCTTCACATTTCAAATTAGAAATATTGGCGGGAAAAGAGACTTCACGTCTGCAGATTTTGGACGTGAAGCTTTGGGCAGTTTTAAAGAGATTCAACACCGGAAATTGATTGGGCTGGACTTCTCATGGCTATACAAGTTTACTAGAAGCAATTGGATCGATCGAATTGGGATGGAATGGCCGGAAAAGGGAAACAGAGGTGAATAAGGAAATACGGCTATGTGGATTTGTTTTAGGAAATTCAGAGAAAATAAAGACCTAAAATTCGTTCCAAAGGTATATATTCTATCTAAGGAAGAGTTTGATATAAGTGGGAGAGCTCAGAAACGCGTAAAAAAATTTCTGGAAGGAATTATTGTCGTGACTGCCAAGGAAAGAAAGAAGAGATTTTTATGCGATTTGGGAAAGATTCAATGACCATTTTATGTATAAATAGGATGCTTAGGTCCCCTAGAATAAGGAAGGGAGAGGTTTGGGGTCGAGAGGAGAGCTCAGGAGGCGAGAATCAGAGTTCCAGGAAGTTACGTCTCTGTTGCTGCTGCTGCCATTGAAGAGCACGAAGAACAGACTTCCAAAGACAGTCGTTCTTCTACAGTGAAAAGGACAGACGCTTGGCAGTCTGAAAACAACAGAAACAGCACTTCAGTTTTATCGTTCTTTTCTGGACGCCTTCTGTGGGTCGCAGATTCACTGATTTTATTCTTTTCACTCTTTTAATCAACTTTTGGGTTATAAACATGTATTTTGAGCAAGTGATTAATATAAGGAGCTAAACCCCAACACTGGGATGACGGAGGAAGCCCTATTTCACGCATGTGGTAATTCTAATAATTCTTTTATGACTATTTGCATTGATTTTTAATCGATTTATGATTTTTATTGAATGGGTGTGATTTCGTTTGATGGTGTATGCTTGGTCTATGTATTTTTGATACATCATGCTTTTGATTTACAATCATTACTTTTCAAAAATCTACTTTTTGGCAAAGAATAAGAGTCCATATTTTTAATATTTGATCTATAATTGATTGGAATTATTATTTGAATCACATGAATGGAATTTGGTGGAATCCTGAGTCTCAGTCTCTCTCGATATTCGTGACAACCTTGTGAATATATTTTTAGTATTTTTATTCTTAGTTCTTAAAACAAACCTTTACACAATCCGAGTTGAACGAACTTTACTACCACTTTCAAAACTACATCAATTTTTGGCGCCGCTGCCGCGGATTTGTATTAGGTTTTAGGTTTTAGATTTATTTTATTTCTTTTAGAATTTTTTTTCTCTTTTACGCCTTTGGTATTTTTCGATTCTTTTCAGATTTGGAGCGAAGCTACAAGGGAAGAAAAAGTGTTATAAAAGGAAAGCATCGCCAAAGAA
This sequence comes from Papaver somniferum, assembly GCF_003573695.1. NCBI lineage: Eukaryota > Viridiplantae > Streptophyta > Magnoliopsida > Ranunculales > Papaveraceae > Papaver > Papaver somniferum. The sequence goes on from NC_039364.1 coordinate 78,926,951, forward strand.
GGAAAGAAAAGAGGAATCCGAAAGGAATGAAGAAGAAGATTTTGTATATAGTTATTTTGTTTTATTTTTAGAAACTGTAAATAGGGTATTACTTTTGTAATTTTTCTTTTCCTTTTTGGACATTTTTATTTTTGGACTTTTTGGACATTCTTGGACATTATTTTTAAACCCTACGGAAGGGTTAAGATTAAATATAAACTGTTTGCAGGGAAGGACGACAGTTACGATACTGTCTCGGCCCCTCGGGTTCGTACACTGACATCGGAGTCGGTGGCCTGAGTAGACTTCAACGGTTCATCGCCCGTCTGGTACGGGAGGTAAGACTCTATCCACCCATAAATCCACTGTCAGTGGGTTTTATTTTGTGTGACAACTCACACCCCTGCAATAGAATGACGAACTGGTATCACAATAGCCAATACAACGAATATCCGACTGAGTTTCAAAATGGACGTTACAATTTTAACCATGGTGTGAATAGTGATTGGGAACATCAACCTTTTCAAGGTTACGGCTCATACCATGGTGAGCCCAATTACTATACACACACACACACTGGTCATACGAGCAAGAAAATAAGGATTATTATAGTACTAGTTCCTCGTCTTTGGACAATATAATGAAAATGTTGAAAACTAGTCCCTATTATGATCCTTCTGAACCTGTTCTTCCTCTAGAAGAGTCTCTCAAACAATTAACTGAGAATACAAATAGGTTTGTGTTAGAAATGAATAAACAAAATGCACCTTCTATACACGATACCATAAGGAAGTCATGTGAGTCGACTCAGAAAATGTTGTTAGAGGCCCAGAACAGAACTGCTCAAGATAGTCTTAATTTCCAATATAGTGTTTCCAATAGTACCCTTGAAAATGAGGATAGTTATTTGCATAATCAAGATGCCGAGGTTAGAATTGGTAACACTACTTTTTTAGATGAGGTTCAACCATTTTCATGCTATTATGATGATTATGACGAGGATAGTGTTGAGGAAGAATTTGAAATATGTAGGCATAGTGATCAGGAATTTGTTACTCCAAATGAACTTTATGATGATAGTGTTATTTCTGGTTTAGATCCCGATAATTTTAATGATTATTCACCTATTCAAAAGGAAGAGGATTTGACTAGAGATACCCCCGTTTTAGACGATGTAGTATTTCCTTTTGATTACGAAGCCGATAATGGTTTGGAGGAACGAGTTTTTTCTGAGAATATTGTTTTAGAGTCTAGCGATTTAGAAACATTAGTCTTAGACAAAGAAAGTGAACTCGTAGAGATGAGTGAGGATGAACCATACTTAGAAGAATCAATTGACCATTTCAGGAATCTAATGACCTTGAAATTAGGGACGTTGTGGCTAGTCTTTCTAGAGACACTGAAAACTCTAAGTTTGGGGGTGATTATCATTCTCCATGTGCTTTAAATATTAGAAAGGTATCTCACTTGGGACTTGACATATGTGCCTCAACCATTTTACAAGATTATCTTCATACACGTTTTCCTGAACCTAGTGATGTCCATAAGGAAATTCAGTTGTTAGAAACCCATCCTCTGGTTGATGTGGTTTACCCAGGCTATGATATCCAGATTGACTTTGTTTTCCCACCAAATATTTTTCAACCAATTGTGGGAACGTATAAATTTCAGATGTGTCAATTATTTAGTTTTGAGACTAAACCTAATTACTTTAAGAGATTAGGGTCGATACAATTGCTTAAGATTGACCACCAGTTTCATCATGGTCGATTGTGTGAGTCAAAACTGATTCACTTTAAGGATCCTCAATTATTCAGGTTATTATTATGTGCTTTTAAATTTTTACTTGAGTTTCTTCAGACTCTAATACCTGAACCGGATCTTAGCTTTGAGGAATTCCAACCCGTGAAAATATTTTATTTGGACCCAGTTATAGAACCTGAACCTGAACCACAGCTAGATGTAGTTGTATTAAACAGGAAACTAGACAAGGGTGCGCTTTATTTGTTAATTTTCTTGGCAGGTTGCAGATTCCTTTTATTTGTGATAGCTCTATTTGGTTTTGATGACCCACAGAAATTTCGGATATTACTTTATGATTTTATGAGGTGACTAATCCTTTCTTAGTCTGGCTGAAGACTTTAAACTTAGCACTTCTTTGGAGGTAACCCAACATTCATGCGACACGGTAATATATTTCCTTATCTCTTTTGCTTCAAATGGTAACAGTTTCTCCTTGTTCATGCTTTTAATTTCATCTTTAGAACATTGACGACAATGTTAGATTTAAGTTTGGGGGTATGGGAGAAACTTTTTAGTTGCAGTATGAATAAATAAACTCCAGAACCTAGAAATTTATGCCTATTGAGGATTGCACTAACTAATCTAAGTGGATGGAAGCATTTTGGTTGTAGGAGTTGAGGAACCAATCTGATTAGATGGAAACATCTAAAGAGTCTATTCATAAAAGCACAGAGCTCAGGTGTTAGAAATAACTTGATAGTTTCACCATATCTCGTTGAGTCCTTTTCACTTCTATTTTTATTTTATTTTGTTTTTAAACTATGTTTCTCTAAGTGATAGGTGGGGCCCACGATTCAAGTTGTTACCAATGCTAGGGTGAATTAGAGTGATTGAGACACCAAAAAAAAAAATGGTAGTTACCAAAAAGTTGAAAAAAAATTATTATTATGAAAAAAAAAAAACAATTGAGACCAGACCATTTGACCAAAAGGAAAAAATGCAATAAAGTCGACCACTGGTACCCTTGTATATGCCAGTTGTGTTGACCTAGAGTTAGGTTATCGACCACTGGTTCCCTTGTATATGCCAGTGTGTTGATATTAGTCAGACTAATATCTCAATCCATTAGGATAGGTTCATTTTGGCGGAGGCCTTCAGACAGATATGGGAAACGTCGTTCACTTAGTAAACATCAAAACCATATATGTTTTTCTATATCCATCTTCTTGATCTATCCATGTGATTAGTTTTGACTCCGGATATTGATGTCTATAGTGCAACTATTTGAGTAGAGCTCTGTCACTTTATATGAATTTTAGTATGCTTGAGTGCAAACTCGTGTACAACAATTGGAATTTCGCATCAGGGTACTTCTTCCTGTAGTCAATAAGTATGCCAACCAAGGAGATTCTTTAGTGCCTTCCAAGGTTCTGCGTAAATAGCTAAGGTCTGGAGTAAAGGTTTTGCGGGTATATCTCTAGTAAGCCCTCCCGAGACTATAACTCGGCCACTAGGGACACCTAGGGGTTTAAAGGCTTATTCCATACGCTAAATGCAATCGACGATGCCTGCGACAGTGAGTTAGGATTTTATTTTCTATTTAATTTGCTCGAGGACTAGCAAATAATAAGTTTGGGGGTATTTGATAGGCACATTTTTGTGTCTTATATAATCTCAATTGTATATATATTAGTGCTCGATTTTATATTTATTATGATTTTTATGTCCCTGTAGGTATTTTGGAGAAATAAGCTTTTGCGGCGAAATTGGCTCGAAAAGCGGTTTTTGTGCTCGTGGGAGAAAATTACTTTACGGACTCTCATTTTGGATAAGGGGTAACCTAATTACTAAGGGGTGACCTATTTCCAGGCATCTGCTAAAGGGAGAACAACACAGGATAGGGGGACACCCACCTTCTTCACGTTTCAAATTAGAAATATTGGCGGGAAAAGAGACTTCACGTATGCAGATTTTGGACGTGAAGCTTTGGGCAGTTTTAAAGAGATTCAACACCGGAAATTGATTGGGCTGTACTTCTCATGGCTATACAAGTTTACTAGAAGCAATTGGATCGATCTAATTGGGCTGGAATGGCCGGAAAAGGGAAACAGAGGTGAATAAGGAAATACGGCTATGTGGATTTGTTTTAGGAAATTCAGAGAGAATAAAGACCTAAAATTCGTTCCAAAGGTACATATTCTATCTAAGGAAGAGTTTGATATAAGTGGGAGAGCTCAGAAACGCGTAAAAAAATTTCTGGAATGAATTATTGCCGTGACTGCCAAGGAAGGAAAGAAGAGATTTTGATGCGATTTGGGAAAGATTAAATGAACCTTTTATGTATAAATAGGATGCTTAGGTCCCCTAGAAGAAGGAATGGAGAGGTTTGGGGTCGAGAGGAGAGCTCAGGAGGCGAGAATCAGAGTTGCAAGAAGTTACGTCTCTGCTGCTGCTGCTGCCATTGAAGAGCACGAAGAACAGACTTCCAAAGACAGTCGTTCTTCTACAGTGAAAAGGACAGACGCTTGGCAGTCTGAAAACAACAGAAACAGCACTTCAGTTTTATCGTTCTTTTCTGGACGCCTTCTGTGGGTCGCAGATTCACTGATTTTATTCTTTTCACTCTTTTAATAAACTTTTGGGCTATAAACATGTATTTTGAGCAAGTGATTAATATGAGGAGCTAAACCCCAACACTGGGATGACGGAGGAAGCCCTATTTCACGCATGTGGTAATTCTAATAATTCTTTTATGACTATTTGCATTGATTTTTGATCGATTTATGATTTTTATTGAATGGGTGTGATTTCGTTTGATGGTGTATGCTTGGTTTATGTATTTTTGATACATCATGCTTTTGATTTACAATCATTACTTTTCAAAAATCTACTTTTTTGGCAAAGAATAAGAGTCCATATTTTTAATATTTGAATTGATTGGAATTATTATTTGAATCACATGAATGGAATTTGGTGGAATCCTGAGTCTCAGTCTCTCTCGATATTCGTGACAACCTTGTGATATATTTTTAGTATTTTTATTCTTAGTTCTTAAAACAAACCATTACACAATCCGAGTTGAACGAACTTTACTACCACTTTCAAAACTACAACAGAGATTCCAATAACAAGGTTTCGAATGAGACAACAAATTTATGGTGGGTAAAGGTAAACACTATCAGAGAATTTCATTCTCTGTCCCTTCCCTATGGTGTCGATGTGATAATGTGACTACATGTGGAGGATGACTTTTAATTAAGTCTTAATGAGTTTTATAGTTTCAATTTAAGATTGAAGTGGGGTATAGCAGTAAACACTCTTGATGGAACTCACCTATCTGAATGAGGAAGTGGGTCGCTTCCAATGAGAATGGAGCCGATTCTCTAAAGCATTTTGAGAAACAGGATATTTCCAGGGCCAAAATGGACAAAACGACACGAACTTAGCAACACTTGGAGGATATCATGCATGGATGTTATTAGAATTACACCAAACGCTAGCAGTTCAAGACATAGTTCACTGTCTATCTAGTAGTTCCGGTAACTTCTCACTAAGCAAGGTTCAAGACCTCATGGACACCTTTGCCTAAATGGTATTTTCCGTACTCTGATTTTTCGTTGTTTACCGAGATTTCATTCATGTGGGGGATTGTTGGAGAAAATGAGTTATTTAATAAATGATTTTTTGGTCTTGGTGTGGTTTGATCTCATGACCTAAGGGTCTAAGGATACTCACTCATTTTTGAGTGAATGAAATGGAACCTTTAGTCCCACATTTTGGAAAACTAAAGAGGTGCTCCACTATATTACCATGTTCTCATGGATATGTTGTAAAACAATGTGGGTGGAGCGGGTGGGGCGAAAAATACATGTTTCGACCCATGCCCATGCGCGTGTACCAAGCACCAAGTCCGTGTCTACTTGAAATTATTTGTTGCAAGTTTTTAACTTGATAAATAATTTATTTAAGAGTTTTATTTATGGAAAAAATTCCTTTTTTGTGTTTAATTGTTTTATAAGAAACAAAACTCGTTTTATAAGAAAAAACCTAAACCTAACTTGATTTGCAAGTTAATTTTCCTACATATACAACTTGAAAATATCTTTTCAAAACACACAAGAAGCGACCATCTCTAGGTCTACTTTTCTTCATCTTCTTGCTTTTATTTTCGTGAGGTGTTTTACTTCCATCCCCGTTGCTGAGTTTAAGAGTGGGTAACTTGTATTGTGCTAATACAAGTTATATCGGGCAGTCTTATCCTGGACACATCTTCGCACGTTAGGGTTTAGCATTACTTTAGAGTATACCCGCGAACTAATGTGTTAAGGACATCTTGTTGAACCTGTGATTCTTCCCTCATCCATTTGTTCGCGGTAGAGTTGTTTGATACGGTTCTTTATATTTATTGTTTGATACATCTGACGTTTCTTCTATTGTTGCAAGACTCCAACAATCTTAACACATTAATATTCCTTGTAACAATGAGAAAGAGCAACGTTGAAAGACCACAGAAGTTTGATTTCAAGAGATGGCAATCCAAGATGTTGTTTTATCTAAGCCATCATGAATTGGATTATGTACTTGTTCCACATGATGAATTGATAAATGCTGAAGCTTTAACTGATGAGGTGATCGAGTATAACAAGCGGTGTAATTTTCTGGCGAAAAATCATATCATGAATGGTTTGGAAGATACGATGTATGATTTTTACAATGCTAAAGAAAATTTCGGTGCTTATGATTTGTGGACTGCGTTAGAAGCAAAGTATCAAGCGGAGACTGCAGGGAGCAAGAAATTTCTGGTGGCGAAGTTTATGGACTTCAAGATGACGAATGATTAGACTGTTGTTGATCAATTCCTCGAATTTCAACAGATTATTAATGAGATTCTTGCTGAAGGAATGGCCATTGATGAGACGTTTCAAGTATCTGCGGTAATTGAGAAGTTACCAACTTCCTGGTCTGAGTACAAGAAAAAGCTAAGACATGAAACTGGCGAGATCAACATGGTTGAATTAGGGAAGAAGATTCAAGTGGAAGAGTTGTTGTGCTCCAAAGATAAGAACGTGTCTTCTGCAAGGGACATGAGTAATAAAGCTCATATGACTGAACATAGATCTTCCAAAGCTGGAAAAGGTGAGAGTAACAATCGTAACTCTAAGCGTGGTCCTCCCAAGAAAGGTATGTTTCAAAAACCATAGCCTAGCATTACTAAAATTAAGGGTGCTTGTTATGCGTGTGGAGTTATTGGCTATATGGCAGTTCACTGTAGACATCGTAAGGACAAGAAGGATAATGCTAACTTGGTTGAAAAGAACAAGGATGAGTTTTCTGCTGTAGTGTCTGAAGTTAATTTGATGACCAATGTGATGGACTGGTGGGTAGACTCTGGAGCTACCAAGCATGTTTGTGGGAGCAGATACCTGTTCACCTCCTATCAGAGGGTAGGGGAAGGCGAGAAACTCTATATGGGTAACTCATTTGCATCAGCGGTTGCAGGAAAAGGAAAGGTCGTTCTGAAGCTCACATCTGGCAAGACTCTCACATTGAATGAAGTTCTTCATGTTCCAGACATCTGCAAAAATCTTTTTTCTTGTTCTGTTTTAGATGATAAGGGTTTTAAAGTTTCAATTGAGTCTGGAAAACTTATAGTAACTAAGGGAAATGATTATGTGGGTAAGGGTTATAAGACTGGGGGTCTTTACAAAGTTAATGTAACCTGTCCTGAAGTGAAATTGAATGATTCTTCTGCTTACATGTGTGTGTCATCGAATGTTTGGCATGGAAGACTTGGTCATGTAAATTACAAATCAATGCATAAACTGGCTAGCGTAGGCTGCATACCCAAATTCACTTTAGATAAAAGTCATAAGTGTGAGATTTGCGTGAAATCTAAGCATGCTAAGAAATCATTCAGGAAGAATGTCCAGAGAAACACTAAACCCTTAGAATCTATTCATTCAGACGTAGTTGACATGAAGTCAGTTCAAACTAGAGGTGGTAAGAAATGGTTTGTCACTTTTATAGATGATTGTACGAGGTACTGTCAGGTTTATTTTCTTAGAGGGAAGGACGATGCCTTAGAAGCCTTTAAGATATATAAACGTGAAGTTCAAAACCAATTGAATGCTACCATTAAAACTTTTAGTTCTGACCGTGGTGGTGAGTATCTAATTCCTATTGGAGATTTCTGTGAAGAACATGGCATAATACATGAAACTACAGCCCCTTATTCACCTCAATCCAATGGTGTAGCTGAAGTTAAGAATCGTACCCTTAAGGATATGATGAATGCCATGTTGATTAGTTCAGGATTACCTTCGAATTTGTGGGGGGAGGCTATCCTCTCAGCCAATTACATCCTGAACAGAGTACCCTTTAAAGGATCAGATAAAACTCCATATGAGTTATGGAAAGGTAAACAACCATCTTATGATTACTTCAAAGTGTGGGGGTGCTTGGAAAAGGTGGCCATCCCTCCTCCTAAGAAAAATAATATAGGACCCAAAACCGTTGATTGTGTTTTTATAGGGTATCCTGAGCATTCTAGTGCTCATAGGTTTATGGTTGTGAGTTCTGAAATTTCTGACATAGGGTTGAGTACTATCATGGAGTCTAGGGATGCTGAGTTCTTTGAGAATGTTTTTCCTATGAAACGTGATTCTCGAAAGAGATGTTTAGATGATCCCCTAGAATTTCCATCATCCAGTCAGTCATTACCTTTAGAGGAAGATGAACCAGAAACAAAACCTAAAAGAGGTAAAAGGGTTAAAACTAAGAAAACCTATCCTGGTTGCATTACATACCTAGCCGAGTCTGATCCTCAGACTTATAAAGAAGCCATGAATTGTCCTGAAGCTCCGTGGTGGAAAGAAGCTTCAATTAGGGAAATGGATTCCATTCGAGAAAACGATACTTTTGAACTTGTAGATTTACCTCGAGGGTCTAAGGCCATAGGTTGTAAATGGATTTTCAAGAGAAAAGTAATATAAATGGAACTATTGAAAAATACAAGGCTAGGTTGGTAGCGAAAGGCTATAAACAGATAGAAGGTATAGACTTCTTAGATACATATTCACCAGTAAGTAGAATTAGCTCTATTAGGATGTTAATTGCTATAGCTTCTGTCCATAACCTACAGATACATCAAATGGATGTAAAGACAACATTTTTGAATGGTGAATTAGATGAAGAAATTTATATGGAAAAACCCGAAGGCTTTGTAGTTAAAGGTTGTGAGAAGAAGGTTTGTAAACTGAAGAAATATTTGGATGGATTGAAACAAACACCTAAATAGTGGCATGAGAAATTTGATCATGTGATGATTTCTAGTGGTTTTAGAATTAATGAATCTGATAACTATGTTTATACTAAACTTGTCAAGAATTCCTATGTGATTGTATGCTTGTATGTTGATGATATGCTTATACTAGGTACAAACATGGATGTTATTAATACCACTAAGAAAATGTTGAATGAGAACTTTGACATGAAAGACTTAGGCCCCGCTGATGTCATATTAGGGATGAAGATTAGAAAAACTTCTAATGGCTATAGACTGAGTCAGTCTCATTATGTTGAATCCATACTTAAGAAATATAATCAGTTTGACTGTAAACCTGTTTGCACTCCATATGATTCTTCTTGCAAACTCATGAATAATAAGGGTGTAGGTGTTAACCAACTTGAATACTCGAGAGTCATAGGAAGTCTGATGTATTTGATGAATTGTACGAGACCAGACATTGCTTATGCTGTGAGTAGGTTAAGAAGGTATACTTGTAATCCAGGGCAGAAACATTGGGATGCACTTAATAGAGTGCTAAAGTACTTGAAGTACACAATGACCTTTTGTTTGAATTACGAAGGGTATCCGGCCGTCCTTGAGGGATTTTGCGATGAGAACTGGATAGCAGACTCATAGGAGTCTAAGTCTACGAGTGGATATGTATTCACTCTAGCAGGTGCGTCTGTATCTTGGAAGAGTTCCAATCAGACATGTATAGCTCGCTCAACTATGGAGTCGGAGTTTATTGTTTTAGATAAAGCAGGAAAGGAGGCCGAATGGCTAAGAAACTTTTTAGAAGATATTCCTCTCTGGCATAGGCCTGTGCCTGCTATATCTATACATTTTGACAGCAAATCTGCAATAGGTAGAGCTAATAATAGCTTCTACAATGGAAAGTCTATACATATGCGTAGAAGACATGATTCTTTGAAATTACTAATCTCCATAGGCGTTATTCCCATAGATTGGACAAGGTCCAAGGAGAATATCGCGGACCCTTTGACGAAAGGTTTGCCCAAGGAGATAGTTAGTAAAGCATCGAAGGGGATGGGGCTTAGGCTCAAATAATTAAACTTGCCATGAAGGATACTCAACCTTGCTGACTGGAGATTCCAATAACAAGGTTTCAAATGATACAACTAATTTATGGTGGGTAAAGGTAAACACTATCAGAGAATTTCATTCTCTGTCCCTTCCCTATGGTGTTGATGTGACAATGTGACTGCATGTGGAGGATGACTTTTAATAAAGTCTTAATGAGTTCTATAGTTTCAATTTAAGATTAAAGTGGGGTGTAGCAGTGAACACTCTTGATGGAACTCACCTATCTGAATGAGGAAGTGGGTCGCTTCCAATGAGAATGGAGCCGATTCTCTAAAGCATTTTGAGAAACAGGATATGTTCAGGGCCAAAATGGACAAAACGACACGAACTTAGCAACACTTGGAGGATATCATGCATGGATGTTATTAGAATTACACCAAACGCCAGCAGTTCAAGACATAGTTCACTGTCGATCTAGTAGTTTCGGTAACTTCTCACTAAGGAAGGTTCAAGACCTCATGGACACCTTTGCCTAAATGGTATTTTCCGTACTCTGATTTTTCGTTGTTTACCGAGATTTCATTCATGTGGGGGATTGTTGGAGAAAATGATTTTTTTGGTCTTGGTGTGGTTTCATCTCATGACCTAAGGGTCTAAGGATACTCACTCATTTTTGAGTGAATGAAATGGAACCTTTAGTCCCACATTTTGGAAAACTAAAGAGGTGCTCCACTATATTACCATGTTCTCATGGATATGTTGTAAAACAATGTGGGTGGAGCGGGTGGGGCGAAAAATACATGTTTCGACCCATGCCCATGCGCGTGTACCAAGCACCAAGTCCGTGTCTACTTGAAATTAGTTTTTGCAAGTTTTTAACTTGATAAATAATTTATTTAAGAGTTTTATTTATGGAAAAAAATCTTTTTTTGTGTTTAATTGTTTTACAAGAAACAAAACTCGTTTTATAAGAAAAAACCTAAACCTAACTTGATTTGAAAGTTAATTTTCCTATAAATACAACTCGAAAATATCTTTTCAAAACACACAAGCAGCGACCATCTCTAGGTTTACTTTTCTTCATCTTCTTACTTTTATTTTCGTGCGGCGTTTTACTTCCATCCCCGTTGTTAAGTTTAAGAGTGGGTAACTTGTATTGTGCTAATACAAGTTATATCGGGCAGTCTTATCCTGGACACATCTTCGCACGTTGGGTTTTAGCATTACTTTAGAGTATACCCGCGAACTAATGTGTTAAGGACAGCTTGTTGAACCTGTGATTCTGCCTTCATCAATTTGTTCGTGGTAGAGTTGTTTGATACGGTTTTTTATATTTATTGTTTGATACATCTGACGTTTCTTCTATTATTGTAAGACTCCAACAATCTTAACACATTAATATTCCTTGTAACAATGGGAAAGAACGACGTTGAAAGACCACAGAAGTTTAATGGAAAGGATTTCAAGAGATGGCAATCCAAGATGTTGTTTTATCTAAGCCATCATGAAATGGATTATATGTACTTGTTCCACATGATGAATTGATGAATGCTAAATCTTTAACTGAGGAGGTGATCGAGTATAACAAGCGGTGTAATTTTCTGGCGAAAAATCATATCATGAATGGTTTGGAAGATACGATGTATGATTTTTACAATGCTAAAGAAAATTTCAGTGCTTATGATTTGTGGACTGCGTTAGAAGCAAAGTATCAAGCGGAGACTGCAGGGAGCAAGAAATTTCTTGTGGCGAAGTTTATGGCCTTCAAGATGACGAATGATAAGCATGTTGTTGATCAATTCCTCGAATTTCAACAGATTATTAATGAGATTCTTGCTGAAGGAATGGTCATTGATGAGATGTTTCAAGTATCTGCGGTAATTGAGAAGTTACCAACTTCCTGGTCTGAGTACAAGAAAAAGCTAAGACATGAAAATGGCGAGATCAACATGGTTGAATTAGGGAAGAAGATTCAAGTGGAAGAGTTGATGTGCTCCAAAGATAAAAACGTGTCTTCTGCAAGGGACATGAGTAATAAAGCTCATATGACTGAACATAGATCTTCCAAAGCTGGAAAAGATGAGACTAACAATCGTAACTCTAAGCGTGGTCCTCCCAAGAAAGGTATGTTTCGAAAACCATAGTCTAGCATTACTAAAACCACTTTTTTAGCCAATTTCGCCGCAAAAGCTTATTTCTCCAAAAATACCTACAGGGACATAAAAAGCCATAATAAATATAAAATCGAGCACTAATAATATATACAATTGAGATTATATAAGACACAAAAATGTTCCTATCAAATACCCCCAAACTTATTATTTGCTAGTCCTCGAGCAAATCAAATAGAAAATAAAATCCTGACTCACTTTCGCAGGCATCGTCGATTGGATTTAGCGTATGCAATAAGCCTTTAAACCCCTAGGTGTCCCTAGTGGCGGAGTGTTGTCTCCGGAGGGCTTACAAGAGATATACCCACAAAACCTTTACTCCAGACCTTAGCTACCTACGCAGAACCTTGGAAGGCACTAAAGAATCTCCTTGGTTGGCATACTTATTGACTACAGGAGGAAGTACCCTGATGCGAAATTCCAATTGATGTACACGAGTTTGCACTCAAGCATACTAAAATTCATATAAAGTGACAGAGCTCTACTCAGATAGTCGCACTATGGACATCAATATCCGGAGTCAAAACTAATCACATGGATAGATCAAGAAGATGGATATAGAAAAACATAGATGGTTTTGATGTTTACTAAGTGAACGACGTTTCCCATATCTGTCTGAAGGCCTCCGCCAAAATGAACCTATCTTAATGGATTGAGATATTAGTCTGACTAATATCAACACACTGGCATATACAAGGGAACCGGTGGTCGATAACCTAACTCTAGGTCAACACAACTGGCATATACAAGGGTACCAGTGGTCGACTTTATTGAATTTGTTCCTTTTGGTCAAATGGTCTGGTCTCAAATTTTATTTTATTTTTCATAATAATTTTTTTTTCAACTTTTTGGTAACTACCATTTTTTTTTCATCTCTTTTTCAACTTTTTTTTTTTTTCATGGTATCTCAATCACTCTAATTCACCCTAGCATTGGTAATAACTTGAATCGTGGGCCCCACCTATCACTTAGAGAAACATAGTTTAAAAACAAAATAAAATAAAAATAGAAGTGAAAAGGACTCAACGAGATATGGTGAAACTATCATGTTATTTCTAACACCTGAGCTCTGTGCTTTTATGAATAGACTCTTTAGATGTTTCCATCTAATCAGATTGGTTCCTCAACTCCTACAACCAAAATGCTTCCATCCACTTAGATTGGCTAGTGTCATCCTTAATAAACATTAATTTCTAGGCTCTGGAGTTTATTAATGCAACTAAAAAGTTTCTCCCCTACCCCCAAACTTAAATCTAACATTGTCCTCAATGTTCTAAAGATGAAATTAAAAGCATGAACAAGGAGAAACAATTACCATTTGAAGCGAAAGAGTTAAGGAAAGATATTACCGTGTTGCATGAGCATGGGATACCTCCCAAGAAGTGCTAAGTTTAAAGTCTTCAGCCAGACTTAGGAAAGGATTAGTCATTTCGAACCATAAAGTAACAGTCGAAATAACTGTGGGTCTTCAAAACTAAATAGAGCTGACCAAAGGAAACTGCAATGAACCAAGAAAGTGAACAAGACTAGCATGCCCTTACTTAGTTTCCTGATTAAGAAATTTATATCTAATTGTGGTTCAGGTTCAGGTTCTACGAAAGGGTCTAAATAGAAAATTTTCATTGGCTGCATTTCTTCATAGGTGGGATCCGAATCATTAGGTCCTAGAGTCTGGAAAAACTCAAATATGATCTTAGAAGCGCACAATAATAACCTAAATAACTGAGGATCCTCTAAGTCAATAAGATTTGACTTACATAATTGACCACAATGAGAGTAGTGGTCATTCTTAAGCAAATGTGTCAATTCTAATTTCCTAAAGCATTTAGGTTTACTCTCACAACTTAATATTCGGCACATTTGGAATATAAACGTTCCCACAGTTGGAAGAAAACTATTTGGTGGGAAAACAAAGTCAATCTGGTGATCATAGCCTGGGCAAACCACATCAACCAGAGGATGGGTTTCTAACGACTGAACTTCTTCCTGGACATCATTAGGTTCGGGAAAACGAGTATGAAGGTAATCTTGTAAAATTTTCAAGGCAGAGATATCAAGTCCTAAGTGAAGGGAATTTCTGAGAATTAAAGGTAAGGCACTATGAAGGTGATAATCACCCCCAAACTTAGAGTTTGGGGTATCTCTAGATAGACTAGCTACAATTTCCCTAATTTCTAGGTCATCAAATTCCTGGAAATGGTCAATTGATTCTTCAGTTTCATCCTCACTCATCTCTACGAGTTCATCTTCTTCGTCTAAGACTATTGTTTCTAAATCGCTAGACTCTAAAACATTATTCCCCGGCAGCGGCGCCAAAAATTGATGTGATTTGTAGATAGTGATAAAAGTGGTTCGATTCTCAGACTTGCGAAGGATAAAATATAGACTTAAATTCTAAAACTAAAATAGAAGACAAGCTAAAAATTGTCACAAAGTCAATCAAAGATGATATCAATATTAAAAGAAAACTGAAGCTAAGATTCCACTATTTTCCAAGTTCAAAGTGATTTAATCCCAATATTTATATTTATGCAATTTTCTCGTTCAAGTTGATTCTAACTTATTGCAACTAGTAGATTCTCAAAATAACAAGTGTAAATCCAAAGCATAGAACATCAAAAACCTAGGTCCAAGTATGTTCTATCAAAAGAAATCACAATTGCTTAACAAGGATCATTCAAACAATTTTAAACCAAGGCAAATAATCATAAAATAATTGCAAATAAATAAATAAAATAGAATATACCACTTCTTGTTGGAAAAATAGCTTCCTCTATCGCCTCAGAAATGGGGTTTAGCTCCTCATATTAATCACTTGCTCAAAATACATGTTTGTTGCTCAAAAGTTGATTAAAGATGAAAAACTATAACACTGGATGTTTGCAACGATGTATTGGCGTTGCAAGACAAAGGACTGACTGTTACGAAGAAGTTACTGTAGCAGCGTTACGAATTTGAGACGCTGTTCTTATTTGCAGCGGATGTTCTTCAGCAGCAGCAGCAGAATACGGTTTCCTGCAACTTGATCAATATGGCTCTGTAGTGTTTCTAACTCCTCTGCGACTGCTCCAATAACTTCGTTACCTTTCCTGGGACTTAAACACACCTTTTATACTACTCAGAAACCTAAAAATAGCGATTAATTCTCGCTTTTTCTTTACGTGCAAGTCACGGCAATAATCTCTTCTGCCGACTTCCCTAGCCAATTCTGAGCTTTCCCGATTGTCTTAAACTCTTCCTTAGATAGAATACTACCTTAGGAAACAATTTCACGCGTTTAGTCTCCCTGAATTACCAAAAATCAACCCAAACAGAGACCCGTGCAAAACTCAAACTTTGTTTCCTTATTTTGGATTATCCAGCCCAATTTGATTGATTCCAGCGCACATACCAGGCTTGTTTAGTTGAATCACGTCTATCCCAACAAATTTTAGCGATTGAATCTCACTCAAACATCTTCGAAATCTCACTCAATTTGATTGATTCCCGCCAAAAATATTCGAATTTTTGAGAAGAAAGTGACCTACCCCTATCTTGTGCTGGTCTCCCTTTAGCAGCTGCCTGGAAATGGATGCCCCTTAGTAATTAGGTCATCCCTTATCCAAAGTGAGAGTTCGTAAAGTAATTTTCTCCCACGAGCGCAAAAACCACTTTTTTAGCAATTTCGCCGCAAAAGCTTATTTCTCCAAAAATACCTACAGGGACATAAAAATCCATAATAAATATAAAATCGAGCACTAATAATATACACAATTGAGATTATATAAGACACAAAAATGTGCCTATCAATGTGTGTGTCATCGAATTTTTGGCATGGAAGACTTGGTCATGTAAATACAAATCAATGAATAAACTGGCTAGCGTAGGCTGCATACCCAAATTCACTTTAGATAAAAGTCATAAGTGTGAGATTTGCGTAGAATCTAAGCATGCTAAGAAATCATTCAGGAAGAATGTCAAGAGAAACACTAAACCCTTAGAATTGATTCATTCATACGTAGTTGACATGAAGTCAGTTCAAACTAGAGGTGGTAAGAAATGGTTTTTCCACTTTTATAGATGATTGTACGAGGTATTGTCAGGTTTATTTGCTTAGAGGGAAGTACGATGCCTTAGAAGCCTTTAAGATATATAAACGTGAAGTTGAAAACCAATTGAATGCTACCATTAAAACTTTTAGGTCTGACCGTGGTGGTGAGTATCTAATTTCTATTGGAGATTTCTGTGAAGAACATGGCATAATACATGAAACTACATCCCCTTATTCACCTCAATCCAATGGTGTAGATGAACATAAGAACCGTACCCTTAAGGATATGATGAATGTCATGTTGATTAGTTCAGCATTACCTTCGAATTTGTGGGGGGAGGCTATCCTCTCAGCCAATTACATCCTGAACAGAGTACCCTTTAAAGGATCAGATAAAACTCCATATGAGTTATGGAAAGGTAAACAACCATCTTATGATTACTTCAAAGTGTGGGGGTGCTTGGCAAAGGTGTCCATCCCTCCTCCTAAGAAAAATAAGATAGGACCCAAAACCGTTGATTGTGTTTTTATAGGGTATCCTGAGCATTCTAGTGCTCATAGGTTTATGGTTGTGAGTTCTGAAATTTCTGACATAGGGTTGAATACTATCATGGAGTCTAGGGATGCGGAGTTCTTTGAGAATGTTTTTCCTATGAAACGTGATTCTCGAAAGAGATGTTTAGATGATCCCCTAGAATTTCCATCATCCAATCAGTCATTACCTTTAAAGGAAGATGAACCAGAAATAGAACCTAGAAGAGGTAAAAGGGTTAAAACTAAGAAAATATATCCTGGTTGCATTACATACCTAGCTGAGTCTGATCCTCGGACTTATAAAGAAGCCATGACTTGTCCTGAAGCTCCGTGGTGGAAAGAAGCTTCAATTAGTGAAACGGATTCCATTCGAGAAAACTGTACTTTTGAACTTGTAGATTTACCTCTAGGGTCTAAGGCCATAGGTTGTAAATGGATTTTCAATAGAAAACGTAATATAAATGGAACTATTGAAAAATACAAGGCTAGG
This sequence comes from Papaver somniferum, assembly GCF_003573695.1. Lineage (NCBI taxonomy): Eukaryota > Viridiplantae > Streptophyta > Magnoliopsida > Ranunculales > Papaveraceae > Papaver > Papaver somniferum. Next base: position 78,944,230 of record NC_039364.1, read on the forward strand.
TTGGTAGCGAAAGGCTATAAACAGATAGAAGGTATAGACTTCTTTGATACATATTCACCAGTAAGTAGAATTAGCTCCATTAGGATGTTAATTGCTATAGCTTCTTTCCATAACCTACAGATACATCAAATGGATGTAAAGACAGCGTTTTTGAATGGTGAATTAGATGAAGAAATTTATATGGAACAACCCGAATGATTTGTAGTTAAAGGTTGTGAGAAGAAGGTTTGTAAACTGGAGAAATCTTTGTATGGATTGAAACAAGCACCTAAACAGTGGCATGAGAAATTTGATCATGTGATGATTTCTAGTGGTTTTAGAATTAATGAATCTGATAAGTGTGTTTATACTAAACTTGTCAAGGATGCTTGTGTGATTGTATGCTTGTATGTTGATGATATGCTTATACTAGGTACAAACATGGATGTTATTAATACCACTAAGAAAATGTTGAATGAGAACTTTGACATGAAAGACTTAGGCCCCGCTGATGTTATATTAGGGATGAAGATTAGAAAAACTTCTAATGGCTATAGTCTGAGTCAGTCTCATTATGTTGAATCCATACTTAAGAAATATAATCAGTTTGACTGTAAACCTGTTTGCACTCCATATGATTCTTCTTGCAAACTCATGAATAATAAGGGTGTAGGTGTTAACCAACTTGAATACTCGAGAGTCATAGGAATTCTGATGTATTTGATGAATTGTACGAGACCAGACATTCCTTATGTCGTGAGTAGGTTAAGAAGGTATTCTTGTAATCCAGGGCAGAAACATTGGGATGCACTTAATAGAGTGCTAAAGTACTTGAAGTACACAATGACCTTTTGTTTGAATTACGAAGGGTATCCGACCGTCCTTGAGGGACTTTGCGATGCGAACTGGATAGCAGACTCAGAGGAGTCTAAGTCTACGAGTGGATATGTATTCACTCTAGCAGGTGCGTCTGTATCTTGGAAGAGTTCCAATCAGACATGTATAGCTCGCTCAACTATGGAGCCGTAGTTTATTGCGTTAGATAAAGCAGGAGAGGAGGCCGAATGGCTAAGAAACTTTTTAGAAGGTATTCCTCTCTGGCATAGGCCTGTGCCAGCTATATCTATACATTGTGACAGCAAATCTGCAATAGGTAGATCTAAGAATAGCTTCTACAATAGAAAGTCTATACATATGCGTAGAAGACATGATTCTTTGAAATTACTAATCTCCACATGCGTTATTTCCATAGATTGGACAAGGTCCAAGGAGAATATCACGGACCCTTTGACGAAAGGTTTGCCCAAGGAGATAGTTAGTAAAGCATCGAAGGGGACGGGGTTTAGGCTCAAATAATTAAACTTTCCATGAAGGATACTCAACCTTGCTGACTGGAGACTCCAATAACAAGGTTTCGAATGAGACAACTAATTTATGGAGGGTAAAGGTAAACACTATCAGAGAATTTCATTCTCTGTCCCTTCCCTATGGTGTGGATGTGATAATGTGACTGCATGTGGAGGATGACTTTTAATTAAGTCTTAATGAGTTCTATAGTTTCAATTTAAGATTGAAGTGGGGTGTAGCAGTAAACACTCTTGATGGAACTCACCTATCTGAATGATGAAGTGGGTCGCTTCCAATGAGAATGGAGCCGATTCTCTAAAGCATTTTGAGAAACAGGATATGTCCAGGGCCAAAATGGACAAAACGACACGAACTTAACAACACTTGGAGGATATCATGCATGGATGTTATTAGAATTACACCAAACGCTAGAAGTTCAAGACATAGTTCACTGTCTAGCTAGTAGTTCCGGTAACTTCTCACTAAGAAAGGTTCAAGACCTCATGGACACCTTTGCCTAAATGGTATTTTCCGTACTCTGATTTTTCGTTGTTTACCGAGATTTCATTCATGTGGAGGATTGTTGGAGAAAATGAGTTATTTAATAAATGATTTTTTGGTCTTGGTGTGGTTTGATCTCATGACCTAAGGGTCTAAGGATACTCACTCATTTTTGAGTGAATGAAATTGAACCTTTAGTCCCACATTGTGGAAAACTAAAGAGGTGCTCCACTATATTACCATGTTCTCATGGATATGTTGTAAAACAATGTGGGTGTAGCGGGTGGGGTGAAAAACACATTTTTCGACCCATGCCCATGCGCGTGTACCAAGCACCAAGTCCGTGTCTACTTGAAATTATTTTTTGCAAGTTTTTAACTTGATAAATAATTTATTTAGGAGTTTTATTTATGGAAAAAATTCCTTTTTTGTGTTTAATTGTTTTACAAGAAACAAAACTCGTTTTATAAGAAAAAACCTAAACCTAACTTGATTTGCAAGTTAATTTTCCTATAAATACAACTCTTAAATCTCTTTTCAAAACACACAAGCAGCGACCATCTCTAGGTCTACTTTTCTTCATCTTCTTGCTTTTATTTTCGTGCGGCGTTTTACTTCCATCCCCGTTGTTGAGTTTAAGAGTGGGTAACTTGTATTGTGCTAATACAAGTTATATCGGGCAGTCTTATCCTGGACACATCTTCGCACGTTGGAATTTAGCATTACTTTAGAATATACCCGCGAACTAATGTGTTAAGGACAGCTTGTTGAACCTGTGATTCTGCCCTCATCAATTTATTCGTGGTAGAGTTGTTTGATACGGTTCTTTATATTTATTGTTTGATACATCTGACGTTTCTTCTATTGTTGCAAGACTCCAACACTTGATACATTGCATTGGCATATGGTAGGCTTGTTAACTAGATTCGTTTCCATTCTCAGATTGACACCTATGTAGCTGGAGATCCACAATCACTGACATAAAAGCATGAATCTATTACTCCATTCAACACATGGACAAAGCTGGGGTTTCCAAGACCTACAAACTTGGTGATCCAATTACTAGCGACATCATTGTTCAGTTGAGAAACAAAGAAGGAAGATATGAACAGTTCTATTGCCACTCCTCCATTCTCACAAAGAAAAGCAAGTTCTTCGTTGATCAACTATGTCGGCCCAACTCCACTAATTGCATTGAGTTATCTGCTTCTGTATTTGATTATGAATACCTCAATAAGCTCTTGGGAATGCTCTATCTCTCTGGAGAGTCACTCCCGGATTCTTTCGACTTTGTCAGAATCGCTCTTGGTGTACTTCAAACTGCAACTCCCTTACGCTGTGAAGAGATCTCCAAGATCTGCATACAGTACCTCGAAGCTGTTCCATGGGAGGATAAAGAAGAAGAAGAAATTCTGAACGCTGTCAGCGGATTGGGTCCATTAGCCACACCCCTATTAGCTAGAATACAGCCTGTAGACATAAGTGACACTAAAGATGTCTTCCTCTCAGCAATTAGCTTTTTGATGTGCACCAGTAGAACATCTCCTCAATTAGATGACCTAAAAACCTCTATGCGGGAACAAGTTGATTACATGCTAGTAGAAGATGAAGATGCCCCTCTAGTTATTGTTGATGACGAGGTACGAGCTGAGATGAAAATAGGTATTTCCACAATTTTCTCCTTATTTGAGAAGGAAATGAGTTCTTTTCCACATGAAGTTGCCTTTCGATCCGAGAAAGCTGAAAGCAAAGTTTTGCGGATTCTGTTGGATATTGAGTGGATGAGTAGCATAGTTCCTAAAATGGATCTTATGATGGAATTTATTTCCACTTGGATTGATGTTTCAGACAATATTTTGAGAATAATTCAAGATGAGAAATTGGATATGATTATGTGGGGATTGAAAAGGAAATTACTAGAAGTTGTAGGAAAGGTATTGGAAGCGGTCAGTTGTGGGACTTTGATACTTCCAGTACCAGCCCGCGTTCAGTTGTTCACTACATGGCTTCCTTATATTAGAAAAATGAAGCCTCTGTTGGAGTCGAAGGGCAGTGAAGAGTTAGGGTTTCCATACAAAATGGCTGATGATTTATGCCACAGTACCCAAAGCTCTATCATCTCAATGGTGTTGGCTTTGCCGGTACAAGAACAAACTGACATTCTCGCTGACTGGATTCAAGCTGATCAGGTGAAGTTTCCGGATTTAAGTGAGGCACTCGAGGTCTGGTGTTGCAGAACCAAGTCTACGAAGAGAAGATTGATGGTGGGCTTCGGCGAAGTCGGTAATGCTGCCTTCAGTCTTTGACGAAATCTCTATTTTACTTTTCACAATATTTATTTAATTAAATGAGATGGACAATTTTGATGTTATTGTTTCTGGAAGTATCTGAGTAAAGCTCTGCATTTCCCTGGTAAAGCTACTTGGCTTTTCTTTGTTGATGCATCTATGATCTATGTGACTGTCATTTCATGGTACCCAGTTTGTGCAGAATTAATTGATAACTTGGCCAAGGATGAATAATTTTGTGGTGTGTCTGGTTGAAGCATCCACTTCTTGCAAGGCAATGCTATATCCTGGGTAAATAAACAAGAATCCTGGTAACTTGAATGCTGTGGGGCTCACTTTGACTGAAACGACACCACTTTCTTTTTGGACGTGAAACCCAGACCTCCTTCCTCCATGCTATCCTTGAATTCGAGAAAATCTTATTACAGGTGGAAGTGGCTCTGTTTATGTCCAGGTGAAAGTGGTTCTGTTTATGAAATAGCATTTCTGTTTGGCAGTTTTGCAATCACCTCACCACTACGGACCAAATATCATCCGTATCTGGCTTATTTGAAATGCAATTTGGATGCGCTCGGAAAAGGGAGTACTCTGAATTACAAACATCAGCACGAAGCTTTCAACACAAACCCAAATTAATATATCAAAATGTCATTGATTCTAATTCATGCCGACTGAATGCGATCCAAAGATCATCCATGAGGTAGATTCCGGGTAAACAAAAAAAGTTGGTTGCTACGAGTGGGCAGTTGAGCTAAATGATGTCTACTACTTCTGGTCATTGAACTCAGCCAAATTTGACATCGGTCATGTAACCCACAAACAATATAATTGTCCCGTATCTGCCAAAAAAAAAAAAGAAGAAGAAGAAGGTTTGGGTTGCTGTGTGTAAAAATCATGGGAATGATGCACATGATTATGTTAACATGGAGTATTCAAGTGTCTGGTTTCCCTGGATAGCAGCATTCAGTTACCGAGGATACTTTGTACAACTCGATCTTCTTAGTCCATTGCGGGAGATCGTTACGTTTGGCTTATTGAAAGTCTGAAACTCTCCTCCATGTATGAGCAGCCCAACACTCGATGCCTATGTGCCTATGCAGGTTAAGGCAGATGTTAAAGCTACAACTAAAGAAGAAACCTTACTCTTGATATTGGCCAGACGTCAGCTGATATTGCGCAGACGTTGTGATGCAAAATGGAGTGTCATGGATCACGATGTGTCTCACCTAGCTAATTAATGGATACCGGTGTGAACATTGCCATGATTGATTGGGACCAAGAGTCGAGGACCAGGTATGTTTTCGTAGTGTAGTACACAGGACCTGGATGGATCTCAAATCTGCAAGAAGTCTGATCCCACACAACTACTACGACTCAGACTGGTGATTAAGGCTTAGTTTGGTATTGCTGTGCTTTTTATGAAAGCGTTTTTTTTTGCTATGCGTTACTGTGTTGGTTCTTATACCCAAAATTACTCATAGGTACAACAATGTACTGTTGAAGTACTCTATTTAAGTTCGAGGATCAAAATTGTATAGGACGAGCCTAAACCAAGACAATGGTCGTTCACGTCCTGCTTTGGTTACAAGGAGAGAAGATGGGTGGATTTTAGGGGAGGGAAAGCAAAGAAAGTTGAGGAAATCATTCGCGAGTGAATTGTTGTGTACAAGGATGTTGAACTATGGAAGAAGCAGAGGTTGAGAATGGTAAGCTTGTTCTGTTTTCTGAATAGACAAAGAAGTATATTTATAGTTGTAAGGGTCACATATTGTTTCCTCGTAGTACTGGAGGTAGTGAAGGGATTGAGAGATGAAAATCGTGGATGCGGTGGTAAACCTTCGTCCATTATGCTAGGGAAGTTTCCAGAAGCTTGTAAACCATTACTCCGTTATCTTTTCAACTGCTCTTAACCCTCACCACTACTTGTCACTTTCTTATCAGGGGGTGTTCCGCATGTCGGTGGAAGCCACCAAACCAATACTCATGAAGAATTCCCCCATGTAACATGTTTTGATTCCTCGTAGGAATTAGTAAAGTCAAGGACTATCTCTTGTCTTAACTAGGTTATAACCACAATGTATTTTGACTGAGTATTCAGCCTAAGCTCGCCAGACCTTGTCGAAGTGACATAGCTTGAAGAGACAACTCAGATTCAAGGTTCGTGTGAATAATAAGAAGTTCGTCGTAAGATGGCATTGTTAGCAGGCTCATGCCAACGTAGCATGGTCATGGCGTATTTGTGACATGTTTGTGCCATATTTATGGCATGTTTGATCATGCTAGATACAAATATGGGCGTAGGTGCTATAACAATATCCATGGCCCGGGAGGTGCGGCCAAGGTTGGCTTGGACGTCGGCACCGTGGGACGTTGGCCAAGGTGGCTTGGGCCAGGTCCAAGGTGGCTTGGGCCACGTCCAAGGTAGCTTGGGGTGGTGTCCAAGGTTGTCCTGGAGTGCTGGCATCTTGGGACGTTGGCCGACCAAGGTGGCTTGGGGAACGATGAAGGTATCTTGGGGCGTTTGGTGTCACAGGACGCTGGTCAATGTTGTCTTGGGACATTTGATAGCGCAGAACGTTGGTCAATGTTGTCTTGGTACATTTGGTGGCGCAGGACGCTGGTCAATGTTGTATTGGCCAACTTGCCTTAGACGCTGGACAAGTTTCCTTGGGACATTTGGTGGCGCAGGACACCAGCGAGTGTTTTCTTAGGACGTTAGGTGGCACAGACGCTTGCCAATGTTTTCATGGGATGCAGCCAAGTTGGTTTGGCAACTTATCTTGCCTACTTAGTCTGACAGCTTGGTCATGGCCATGTGTAGTTGGTATTGGCACTTTGTTAGTACCCTGAAAAACATATTCAAGGAATTCAGTCGTGGAAGTTCTGCGACTTGATGTGATGTTCAATAAAACTTTGTACTACATAGTATGCATCTAATAGTACTTTCATCCAAGAATGGCATATAAGCTCTTTCACGGTATCTGTCATTCGTATTATCAGTATGTCATAATTAATACATGACGAGAGTTCATGCGAGTGAAGCTCTGAAACTTTGCAGGCGTATACATATATATAAAAGAGCTACATGATTAGTGTAGCCATTAACTGGATACGCATTCTCAAATTTGTTAGGAAATATAATTTAGAAGTGTGAATCTATAATTATGAAACCGTGTCAGGAATTCATACATATTTATTTCATGCTTCTACATCTGGGCAGGGGTGGTATTACGATTTTCTCCCTTATCAAAAACTGACCATCAACAGTTGCGTAAAAAAAAACAGTTGGGTGTTTGGTAAAATATAAATTAAAGTTAAAGCTGATTAAAAACGCGATCAAATTATGATTGGTAAAATATCAGATTCAACTATTATTGTTGTAACAAACGACAAAAACCGACATATCTGTGAAAATAGTTTTATTCAATTTTATTGGGTTTAAGAACAATTACATTTTTTACTATTAGATATAAACATGTATATATAATATTAAAGTTACTAATTGCTACTAATATTACTATTATGAGGGAGGATCTATAGACAATCTTACAAGATTTGAACCAATTTTTCTTTAGATTCCAAATGACAATGAATGTGAAGTCAGTATTTTGATGATATGTTCCTCTTATTAACCTCTAGATTCCTATAAAAATGAGCACAATCCGAAACGTAAAACACACCACCATCCATCACTTTGAAAATCAACCGTTGAAAATTAACGATCAAAATTAAAATCGGTAGTTGTGAGGCTTGGTATCTCGAATTGTGCTCATTTTTGGTAGGAATCTAAAATTTGATTAAGGAACATATCATCAAAATATTGGTTTCAAATTCATTGTCGTTTGGACTCTAAAGAGAAATTTGTTTTAATCTTGTATGATAGTGTCTATGTAAGATTGTCTATGGATCCTCCCTCTATTAGTATCACTTTTTATTATAGATATAATTTTCGAACTAAAATTGAGTAATTATTTAATATTTGCTCTTATTTTTATTATTGATAAATTAAAACAATAAGTTCAATGAAACGGTATATAAAACAGCTTGAAAAGGAAAAATAATTATCTTTAAAGGATAAAGTATATGGGATAAAAAATTGACTGTATATAAATTTAAGGGTAATTTTAGGTGGGACCAAAGCTTATGCTTTTGTATATTTTAAAGCTCCTCCTCCTCATCTTTTAAAAGTTGAGAAAAACATTGAGTATTCTCAAGCCAGTTAGATTGTATCAAGACTCGAGAAGACCTTATGGGAGAGACAAATATGAGAAAAACATGGAATTCAAGCTAACTATTGATGTTTAAAGACCTCTCAAATTTGGTATTGACGCTTTGAAACTACTACTACCTCACACTAGTTGGAATTTACTTATGCTCTCAATGACATCAAATTTTGTAAAGTATGTAGAATTCTTGATCATCCTCACCAACTTTGCCCCATCCTTGCAACACCAAGAAACATAAACACCATCCCATCTCAACCTACTACACTTATTTCTACACCCAGATAATGGCATGCTCAGTGATAAACCTTTAATCCACAGACTTTGTTAGAGCGCTGCTCGTCCGAAATCGCATGTGTTGCTATCTCAAGCATGTTTGTCAATGCTAGTGATCAAAACTATAAGTCTTGATTTCTATTATACTATTAGCTATGTCTCGGACTAGGATAGAAAGTGTAGTTGAGCTCAAGACTCCATGGCGATCATCATACAAAGACGAAGAACTACTCAAGGAACTTGTGGAACTTCATCGAATAAAAGGTATGTGGAGACTTGAACTTATCTATCACTAAAAAGTCTATTTACTCTATCTCCTATCTTGAGACAAAACTCGTATTGCTATATTGACTTTGATTATACACATCTGCTATTTCGAACCGAGTTTATCTCGCTTATCTATTTATCGAAATATGTGTTGGTAAGCTTTCGCTCTGGCCAAGTTCATCTTTACTAGTGACAAAATTCATATTAAGTTTCAATTACTTTAAAATTGCTTTGACGAAAAATGGTTTGTGAACAAAAACTACATAACGTCCTCTAAGAATGTTTCAATGATTGAAATGAGAGTTTAGAATATATAACCTTGGAAGGATATAAACATTGTGTGGTAACACATATGTGTGTAAGTCCTTATTCGTTGAACCAAGGTATGCGTACTTTGCTGCCCAGAAAAACTGGAACTAAAGTCCGCGTACCAGTATGCGCACTGTCGGAAGTTCACGTCCCGTGAATTTCTTCTGGAGTTTGTGAACTGAAAACAAACTTATTCCGGGTACTTAAGTCCGCGTACCAGTATGCGTACTTAAGTTGGTTATTTTCTAAAAGCGGTTATTCGTGAACTTAAACTTATATAAACTAAGGAATGCATATTTGCAAACGGTTGCTATAAAGTTCATGAATTGATTCGAGTGAATCAAATAGTTTTTTCTTCAATTGTGTCTTGTATACTTCTATAAGATCTAAGCAATTGAATAACTCTCTAACTAGTTCATTTGATTTATTTGAACTAGTTATGGCAATGAAGAATATGGTTGATATGGAAGTGCTCATATGGCTAACCATTTGGTTAGCTACCGTTGAACCAACTAAGTGTACATGTTTGTGTACGGTTACACAAACCTAAATAAACATGCATTTCATTTGTGTGTAACAAGCTAAGTTTCGATCTAACGGTTGAAAGATATTAGCTTGAATCTAATCAGGTTTTCATCTAACGGTGAATATTGAATGCTTTGTTACTAAGCTAACATTGATTGCAACCCTGATTTGAAATTATATATAAAGGAGAACTCTAGCAACTGGGAAACCTAATCCCCACACCTTTTGTGTGATACTAGTTGGATTAGCAAGAGTCGATTCTCCTTTAACCTTAGGTTTCTTCTCGAGACCCTGTAGGTTAACGAGTTGAAGACTTCATTGGGATTGTGAAGCCAGACCCAACTATTTTCTTTGTAGTTGCGTGACCTGATCTTGATGTTTCTATCGTATTTGAGTACAATCGTAAGATTTTCTTGAGATTGATTTCTCCGATAGGCAAGATATAAAAGTAGTCACAAACACCTTCGTCTCATCGTTTGTGATTCCGCAATATCTTCTTTCGCCGGTCGATTAAGATTATTGTGAGGTGATTGATAATTTTAGGCTGTTCTTCGGGAATATAAGTCCGGGTTATCAATTGGTTCCTGTTCACCTTGATTTATAAAAAGACGGAACAAAAACTCGTAGGTATTTCTGTGGGAGACAGATTTATCTATTACCATAGACTTTTCTGTGTGATACAGATTTGTTTATTAAAGTCTTCGACTTTGGGTCGTAGCAACTCTTAGTTGTGGGTGAGATCAGCTAAGGGAATCAAGTGCCTAGTATCATGCTGGGATCAGAGACGTAAGGAGCGCAACTATACCTTGGATCAGCGTGAGATTGATTGGGTTCAACTACATTCCAGACCGAAGTTATTTTGCAGTAGGCTAGTGTCTGTAGCAGCTTAATACAGTGTGTGTTCAATCTGGACTAGGTCCCCGGGTTTTTCTGCATTTGCGGTTTCCTCGTTAGCAAAACTTCTGGTGTCTGTGTTATTTCTTTTCCGCATTATATTTTGTTATATAATTGAAATATCACAGGTTGTGCGTCGAATCGATCAATTGGGAAATCCAACCTTTGGTTGTTGATTGAAATTGATTGATCCTTGAACATTGGTCTTTGGTACCATTCAAGTGATTTCTCTTTTATTTAATTAGACTCGCAGATTTCTATTTGCTTGAGTAAGTATTGAATCGAGAAAGCGAGATATAACTCTTTGATATACTTTTAATAAGATTGAGTCTGACTGTCTAATTGATTATCTTAAAAGTATATTGGAGTTAGTCCATACAGATTGATAAGCGAAATATTGGGTGTGGTTGTTAGACCCCCGCTTTTTCAATTGGTATCAGAGAAGGCAAACATTATAAACCTAATAAGTTTGTGTTTGATTGATCCTTAAAAATTTGTCCTATGGGAAATTTCTTAAGAAAACTTGCTCTTGGCATTTGTAATGCACGCCAGAATTCCTTAAAGATTGTTCGAAGATTATTGCAGACAGATCCTCTGGTGTATCATTACAATCTCTATTCATCTAAGACTTTGGAAAACTTAGATGATACAAATCTAAAGGAAAAATTAAAAGGAAGGAAGTTTGAGAAAACGTTCTTTACGCTCAAAGATATGGAATTCACTATATTAACTCTTAATCTTTTTGAGGATTACTATCGTGATGGATCAATTGACAAAGATCTATTTGGATCTTTTGAAAGCGTTTTTAGATTCTTAGAAAAACTTAACTCGGTTAAGTCTAAGATTCGTTCCGATAAAAGTTCAGCACTTCATGTGGTACAAACTAAACTTGGTGTCAACACAAGAAAATTCAATAAAACGGGTTCTCATGGTATTGACACAGTTTCATGCTATCGGAAAATTTTTCCTTCTGGTCAAATAAAGAGGAGATAGAAAGATCTAGTAACCCTGATTATCATCATTACTATGATTGTATCACCAGCACTGCTGACAAATATCAACCAGGAATAGTGCATGAAAGTCTCTCTGCACATAGTTCCCCTTGGTGACAAGTCTGGCTCTACCCCATTTGTATATATCTTGAGATGGGGCATGAAATGGTTTGATTTGTCTACAGTTGGGTTAAAATGATATCCATCTTGGATTATCGAATAAGCTTTCTACTGCATCCGTCTCCTCTCAAAAATTGTGCTGTCACGGGATGCACATCCTTGATGTACGTACATCAAAGAAAATCCCACATTCCTTTTATGGGTCGCGGTTCATAAACGGGTCCAAGCCCATTAGTGGGGCATATAAAGAAGAAGTACGCGTACCTTCTTCTTCATCCCATCAGTCCGCGTACGTGAACTTTTTAGGGTTCATCAATTTCCTCCATTAAAATTCCTTGGAGGAAAATAAGACAAAGGGTGGTCAAAGTTCATTCCAAGTAAGTGATTTCCTTTTGTTTCTTTCCAATTTCTAGATCTCATGATGAATTTCAAGGTTTCAAAAAGAACTTCTAAGAGTTTGGGTTCTTCTAAAATGAATGTTCCGTTAGACCGAAATTCTCTTAGGATTAGGTTTGTCAATGATTCTTGTGCTGATGTTTTTGAAAGTATTTCATCTAAGGGCTTTATTTTAGAAAAAAAAAACTGGATTCATATAGTGGACATAAAGAGGATTTAGTTTGATTTGAAAAATTCAATCTTGGAAACATCTTTTATGGCCTTGGTCAAGGATTTGATACTCTCACAAGAATTTTCTATGCCAACATTCATGATGTTGATCTCGAAAAAATGGAATTCAAATCCATGATAAATAGAGAAAGGTTTCTTGTTAATAGAGAGTTGATTTCGAAGATTACCAAAATTCCATTGGGTAATATTCGGCTACCTAAGTCAAGTGATGAACGACCATCGTATGAAGACATCTCTCATGGTCTTTGTGGTAAGAAGGTTGCTTGGAATCAAGGGAAGTTTCCTACTAATTTTCTTAGTATGTCCTTGATGGCTTTCGGAAAACTTGGTATCTCTAATCTTTGTCCCTCCACAATTGAGAATTCTCGGTGGAGCCGCGAGTTTGCGGAATTGGTCTATTTCCTTGAATTGGGTGTTCCGAATCTCGATATTTGTGGTTTCATCATTTTTCAAATGACTTCGATGACTTCGCCCAACAAGAAGTTAGGTTTACCTTGCTTGATTAGTCAAATTTTCCATGAACGTGGTTTTGACCCAATTGGGAATTCCCTTGGAGCACCCAAACCGATTCGTCCCTGTACTTTCAGACGTATAAGGGAGAATGTGTGCAAAAGACAAAGAGATGATTCCCTTGACGGTTCTTGTGATCCTACCACCTTGAGTCTTCTTCAAAAAATTCACAAGGGTGTGTGTAAATCAATTCAAGGGTGAAGTGCGTGCAAGAACAATTGTCGTTGGTCGCAACTAAGTTTCCCGAGATCAAGGAAGACTTGAACATGATTCAAGCATCTTGGATTGTTTCCGATGACGAAGATGATGAGTAAATGTTTAGCTCTTTGATTTTATTTTTCTAGTAAATATTCTTATGATAATTTTATTTCTTATGTTTTTAGGAAGAATAACTAGTGTTTTGAATAGCCATTATTTTGGTTACATAGCAATGTCCAATGTTTTCATCTTTATTTTTTAGGTTTATTTGGTTAAATTCTAAAAATTGTTTGGAAGATGATTTTTGTAGTATTAATCTTTATGGTTTTATATATTGCAATGTGTTATGGGATATGTGTGTTTGCTTCCGTGAACTATGATTATCCCATACCTTGTCAAAAGTTAAGTCGCTCATATGTCGATATGCATGTATTGATAATAGAATGAATGAACTTTTGAAATTACAAAAGTTAAGCCTATTGTATGTCATTATGCAAATATTGATGGAAGATAGGATGAACCATTATTTACGAGGATTATGTCTATTACATGTCATTGTGCAAATAGTGATGGAAAATAGGATGATCCTTGTCTATTCCGCAGTATTGATCTTCCCTGATCCATATTTTTTATGTGTATACTGTGTGGCTCCTTAAGTTCTCTTATGTTGAGCATTTCCGATTAAAGTAATCATGGGTTTTCTTGTGGTTAATTTAATTGAGTATTTTTGGATTCAAGTTCATATTCGTATGTAATTTGTTATGTCCAAAGAAATCCTTATTTTCTTGTGAAAGTAAGGTCTCTCTTGTTGTTCTTTCGGGAATGACATTTTATGGGCGAGAGCTCTTAATTCAACTTATGCTTAATTGCCAAATATTTGTGGGGAGTGTGGTTGTGGAATATTATAGGGGTTATCTTGTATCTTTATAAACTCCTTGATGAATGCATTTAGCTTCGGCTATATGATGGCATCTAAAAAGTTGATATGTTCTTTATTTTGGTCATGAAAAGTCTCTATGGAAATTCATTAGGATCCCACTAGTTTTCGTACCTTTGCCAATTTTATTGACAAAAAGGGGGAGAATTAATGTGTAGTTCACACTACAAATACATCTGGTTTTCGGATCATTATGTAAGGGGGAGTGGTTTCCATGTGAGATGGAGTATTGACTAGGGGGAGTGATAATATCACCGTAGTATTGTTGTCGAAGTTGTGATACAATTGAACTTTGATTTTGTGTAATAATACTATGACACTGTGTAACAATGATTGAGAATTCTTGTTTTCTCATTGTTATAGCTACGGATTTTCAACAACGATGATGCTAAACTTACAACCTTTGGAATCATTGGAGTACTAGGAAGTGACGAAGATTTTGAGTAATGAAGAACCAAGGAAATCAGACATGTGGAAGAGAAGCTACAAAATTTATTTATTTATTTTGTATTCCACATGTATTGATAGTTTTGTCACTAAAATTGACAAAAGGGAAGATTTTTAGAGCACTTATCGGTCGAACTCGCATGCGTTTCTATCTCAAGTATGTTTGTCAATGTTAGTATCAGAACTATAAGTCTTGATTTCTAGTCTACTATTAGCTAATTCTCGGACTAGGATAAAAAGTGTAGTTGAGCTCAAGTCTCCATGGCGATCATCATACAAAGACGAAGAACTACTCAAGGAACTTGTGGAACTTCATCGACTAAAAGGTATGTGGAGACTTGAACTTATCTATCACTAAAAAGTCTATTTACTCTATCTCCTATCTTGTGACAAAACTCGTATTGCTATATTGACTTTGATTATACACATCTGCTATTTCGAACCGAGTTTATATCGCTTATCTATTTCTCGAAATATGTGTTGGTAAGCTTTCGCTCTGGCCAAGTTCATCTTTACTAGTGAAGAAATTCATATTAAGTTTCAATTACTTTAAAATTGCTTTGACGAAAAATGGTTTGTGAACAAAAACTATATAACGTCCTCTAAGAATGTTTCAATGATTGAAATGAGAGTTTAGAATATATAACCTTGGAAGGATATAAACATTGTGTGGTAACACATATGTGTGTAAGTCCTTATTCGTTGAACCAAAGTATGCGTACTTTGCTGCTCAGAAAAACTGGAACTAAAGTCCGCGTACCAGTATGCGCACTGTCGGAAGTTCACGTCCCGTGAATTTCTTCTGGAGTTTGTGAACTGAAAACAAACTTATTCCAGGTACTTATGTCCGCGTACCAGTATGCGTACTTAAGTTGGTTATTTTCTAAAAGCGGTTATTCGTGAACTTAAACTTATATAAACTAAGGAATGCATATTTGCAAACGGTGGCTATAAAGTTCATGAATTGATTCGAGTGAATCAAATAGTTTTTTCTTCAATTGCGTCTTGTATACTTCTATAAGATCTAAGCAATTGAACAACTCTCTAACTAGTTCATTTGATTCATTTGAACTAGTTATGGTAATGAAGAATATGGTTGATATGTAAGTGCTCATATGGATAACCATTTGGTTAACTACCGTTGAACCAACTAAGTGTACATGTTTGGGTACGGTTACACAAACCTAAATAAACATGCATTTCATTTGTGTGTAACAAGCTAAGTTTCGATCTAATGGTTGAAAGATATTAGCTTGAATCTAATCAGGTTTTCATCTAACGGTGAATATTGAATGCTTTGTTACTAAGCTAACATTGATTGCAACCCTGATTTGAAATTATATATAAAGGAAAACTCTAGCAACTGGGAAACCTAATCCCCACACCTTTTGTGTGATACTAGTTGGATTAGCTAGAGTCGATTCTCCTTTAACCTTAGGTTTCTTCTCGAGACCCTGTAGGTTAACGAGTTGAAGACTTCATTGGGATTGTGAAGCCAGACCCAACTATTTTCTTTGTAGTTGCGTGACCTGATCTTGATATTTCTATGGTATTTAATTAAAATCGTAAGATTGTCTTGAGATTGATTTCTCCGATAGGCAAGATATAAAAGTAGTCACAAACACCTTCGTCTCATCGTTTGTGATTCCGCAATATCTTCTTTCGCCGGTCGATTAAGATTATTGTGAGGTGATTGATTATTCTAGGTTGTTCTTCAGGAATATAAGTCCGGGTTATCAATTGGTTCATGTTCACCTTGATTTATCAAAAGACGGAACAAAAACTCGCAGGTATTTCTGTGGGAGACAGATTTATCTATTACCGTAGACTTTTCTGTGTGATACAGATTTGTTTATTAAAGTCTTCGACTTTGGGTCGTAGCAACTCTTAGTTGTGGGTGAGATCAGCTAAGGGAATCAAGTGCGTAGTATCCTGCTGGGATCAGAGACGTAAGGAGCGCAATTGTACCTTGGATCAGTGCGAGATTGATTGGGGTTCAACTACAGTCCAGACCGAAGTTAGTTTGTAGTAGGCTAGTGTCTATAACGGCTTAATACAGTGTGTGTTCAATCTGGACTAGTTCCCTGGGATTTTCTGCATTTGCGGTTTCCTCGTTAACAAAACTTCTGGTGTCTGTGTTATTTCTTTTCCGTATTATATTTTGTTATATAAGTGAAATATTACAGGTTGTGCATTGAATCAATGAATTGGGAAATCCAACCTTTGGTTGTTGATTGAAATTGATTGATCCTTGAACATTGGTCTTTGGTACCGTTCAAGTGATTTCTCTTGTATTCAATTAGACTCGCAGATTTCTACTTGCTTGAGTAAGTATTGAATCGAGAAAGTGAGATATAACTCTTTGATATACTTTTAATAAGATTAAGTCTGACTGTATAGTTGATTCTCTTAAAAGTATATTGGAGTTAGTCCATACAGATTGCTAAGCGAAATATTGGGTGTGGTTGTTAGACCCCCGCTTTTTCAGACCTTGTTCTGATAAAGATGCTACTATGGAATTTGAGGCAAAAAAGAAGCATGCTAAGAAACTTGATCTTGAATACGCTATCGCTAGCCTTGGTGCTTCCCACAACAACCCAATCATTTTTTGTACTAGTTTTAGAGCATTTCTCGGTCGAAATCGCAAGCGTTTCTATCTCAAGATTTTTTGTCAAGTTTAGTTGATCAAAAGTATAGTCTTGATTTCTAGTCTACTTATAACTATGTCTCAGATTAGGATAGAATGTGTAGTTGAGATTTAGATATCACGACGTTCATCGATTGAAGACGAAGATCTGCTGAGGAGAGCTTGGAGGAACTTCATCAACAAAAGGTATGTGGAGACTAAAACTTATCTATCACTCAGAAGTTTATTCTATTCTATCTCCTAATGAGACTAAGTCATATAGCTATATAGACTTTTATATTATACACATTTGATATTTCGAGTCGAGTCTATCTCGCTTATCTATTTCTCGAAATACGAGTTGAAAGTTTTTTGCTTTAACTATGTTCATCATTATTATTGACGAGTTTAGTTGGAAGTAATTCATTTGTTGGAAACTAAATAATAAGTCAAAAGATGATCATGTGAAAATTGCCTTGAAGCATCTTAAATGATTTGTGTGAGACAACCATTTGATGTCGACTTGGAAAGTTTCATATTGATCATTCGATCACTTGAAAATTACTTGAAGCTAATAGTTTGTGTGAGAAATCTATTGTCGTCTTTTAAGGATGTTTCAATGATAGAAATGGGAGTTTAGAACAATTAATCATGTCTGGATACAACACGGTATGCATACCTAGTATGCGAACTGTTTTGTAGTGATTCAGGTCCGGGAACTTTGTTTGCGTACCCAGTATGCGAACGGTTTTAACTGTCAAGGTCCGGGAACCTTGTTTGCACACCTAGTATGCGAACGGATTCACCTGAGTTGGATCCGGGACTGCTGGTCGCGTACCTAGTATGCGTACGGTTGGACAAGTACTAGTACAAATCTTCATATTGGCCACACTTGATCACCATGTCCATAGGCTTTTGGTCATGGATTTTTTTCACTCCAAAAATGTGGCATCAGAAGTTGTGACAAAAATGTACCTTTATGGATACATAAACTTTGAGTGACTATAAAATATGATTTACCATGATCATACCTCTATAACCGCGTCTATATGGTACTCATTATTTTTTTTTGTAGTTAAGCATTTCACTATCACCATGGCCATAGGATCCTTATAGACACACAAATTGATTTAAACGTGGCTAGAGTTTACCTTAAAGCCACATTATTATTTTTAACCGTGGCCTTCGTTATCAATAAGACACGCAAAATTCTTTCTATCGTGGCCAATTCGTGAGTTATAGTTACCCGGGAGTCACACTAATATTTTTTAACCGTAACCATCTCTATCATTCAGACACACGAAAATAATCTAACATGGCTAATTCATAAGTTATAGTTACTATGAACCTATAGCACTATGGATAAAAACTCAATGAATGACATGCCAAATATTATTAATGTAGCTATTGCTTACCTTTTAGATACATGGTCCAGATCTGATGTTTGCGTACCTGGTTAGCAAACTCAGTAGTTAAGTTCGAAAATCGGTTAAGTATGATTCTCATACTCATGAACTAAAAAATTTATGAATTAAGGAATGATATATTTGCAAACAGTGGATTAATTTTCATGAATTGATTCTTGTATAAGTACTTTGTACGATTACGAATCAATCCGATTATGTTTCAATTTGTTCATATATATTTCTATGAGATAGTGAACAATTGAACAACTATATTTGAAACACAATTAGATTCATTTGATTATCTTTCATGATTGATTGATCATCATATTTGATCTATAGGTGTTAGATGAATGTGGTTAAGATAAAAGTGTTCATATGGCTAACTTCGTTTAACTGTTATTGAGCCACTCAATATACACGTTTAGGTACGGTTACCCATATCTAAATGAAGGTATATTTCATTTGTATGTAACAAGCGAAGACCATATAACGGTGGAGATCAATTGCTTTATTTTTAAGAAGACTTAGCTTGAATCTTAAATCAGGATTTCATCTAATGGTGAATATTGAATGCTTTGTTGCTAAGCTATCTTAGATTTGACCATAAGCAAACCCTGATTTGAAAGACTATATAAGGGAGAACTCTAGCAACTAGAAAAGCTAATCCCGACACTTTCATGTGTCCTAGTTGCGAACTAGAGTCGATTATCCTTTAACCTGGGTTTTTCCAAAACCTTATTAGGTTAACGACTTGAAGACTTCATTTGGGATTCGTGAAGCCAGGTCCAACTATTTTCTCTGTAGTTGCATATTCTGATCTTACTTGTTATATCGTGTTGAGTACTATCTTCTCTAAGATTTGCTCGAGATTTATCTCCGATAAGTAAGATATAAAAAGTAATCACAAAGTTCTTCGTCTCAGACTTTTTGGTTCCCCATTAACTTGTTCTACTACCATATAGTTAAGTTATTGTGAGGTGATTGATATTTCTAGGCCGCTCTTCTGGAGTATAAAACTGGTGTTTATGGGTAAAAACTGTTTCTGCTGGTTTTGGTAAATTTGGGTGTGTGGATGAGAAACAAATCTAAATCTAAAACAAATGCACTGCACGGGAGTACTTTATATTCGAGAGATCAATCTGTACAATCCTTGCCTAAACCAAGAAATGGCCGTTCCAGTCTTGCTTCGGTCACAAAGTGAAGGAGAAGGGTTGGTCTTAGGGAGGGAAACGAAGAAGATGTTGAGACCAGAATGGTTAATTATGAAGGTGTGGGTATTTTATGACTTGTATCAGAATTTGGAACTGGCTTGCGGAATGAAAGTTATCAGTTCTTTGGAATTTTTCTGGATATTGTGTTGTCGTTCTAACCAAAACTTGTCGTTCGGTCAAAAAATAGGTAAAACCTATTTATACAAGTCATATTGAACGCACCCTGATCTTGTAGAAAGTAGGAGTGATTGAGTGATGGAGAAGTGGGATTATGTGTAACTGTCAGAAACCACGTTCCCACTATGGAGGAAACTGGTTAGTTTACACCCACTACTTCTTGCCGCCACTAACTGCCCTGCTTTCTGACACTTCTCATAATGGGTGTGTTGCACGCCGCACGCTGTAAACCGCCAGACCAATACCCTGATGAGCATCCCCCAGTTTGTGACATGTTTGATCTCTCGAGTGTTTTCATGAAAAACATGTAGCAGGTTGATATGTGCGGCAAGTCAAAGTCAGGAGACTTTCCACAGGAGAATAGCACGTGATGCTATTTGGATTGTCTTAGTTGGTCGCCCAAAACTTTCCACAGGCCTGTCAATTCTGTGGCGAATTTGGACGGCTGAGATCGTAACTCATGAAAAAGGGTGGCCATTGATTATGGCCACATTCTATTGGCGCCTGATGGTAGTACAATGGCGTCATTAGTACATGCCAATGGTGTAGTGGCATATAGCGGCATGCCAGTGGCATGGTGGCGCCTGGCGTAGCCATGGCATAGTGGTGCCTGACATAGCCATGGCAACTATTTTGGCATATTAGTGTTAGACCCAAATATGACTCTGGCAACATTGGCCCTGTTGCTATATCAAACTTAAGGCCTTAGGAGAATTACTTGACTTAGTTGGCGTGGCAACTTTAGCTAAATTAGGGTTTGGCATATCGAAACCCTAATTAGCACGTGTGGCATGGTGGCACGGTGGCGCTTTATGCAATTGGTGCCATGGCCACATTGAAAGAATATGGCGGGCCATAATATGGGAATAACCACATGCGCAAGTATGGCCACGGGTGATTATAGAATGGCGCCATTTTTAGGGTTTGTCGGATCCCACATGGCTCGTGGCATGTTGTAGGTCCAAAATGGCGTAATTAGGTTTCGACTGATGCCACTAAGGCAGAGCCGTGTTTGGAATACTCTAATTGGAATATGTTATGGAGTTTGTCCACGAACAATAAGTGGGTTAGTACGTTGGCGCGCTATTTATGGCATGTTGACACGATCGGCATGCTACTGCGGCAAAGTGGCACTTTTGGCATGTTTGGCATGTTCGGCATGCTACTACGGCAAAGTGGCACGTTTGGCATGTTCGGCATGCTATTGCGGCAAAGTGGCACATTTGGCATGTTTTGCATGCCAATTGTAGAAATTGACGTTTAGTCCTAAAGTAGTTGGGCTTTAGACAGTCTAGTCCTACCCTTCCAGGCCTAGTACTGGTTAGTCCTTATTTACCAAATGATGAACGGGTTAGTCCAAATCTTGACGATTCACTCCAAACTGAATTCAATTGATGACTAAATTGACCCTTCTATATAATCTACTTTGCCTGTATCGATGCCTCGTCTCTCTCCTTCTTCCAGTCAATTTTCTCTTCCCACGATCTACATTCTTATCCGCCGAAAAAATTACTCCCAGTTGTTTCGATCATCAAAACTAGGATTTTCTAATTGATTCAGTCTTTTCAAAGGCGATGAAGAGCAAATCATCATCATCATATGAGGAAAAAAGAGTTGATGTGTCTAACAAAGATGATGCACAAATTGGATTCTTTCTGAATCAAATATGAAGGAATTCCAAAATTCTTTTAAGAATTCCATGCAAAAGTAATCCAAGGAAGATACTAATAAAGCTACCTTCCCATTATATAAGCATATAGTTCTCAATTGTTGTAAGTATTTGTGTTTTACTGATTAGCTGAATCACTTAATTTAGTTATGGGATTTCTAATAGTTTCTTTAAATTAGGGTTAGTTATTATCATATAAACTAATTCGATTTTTTGTGAGAAAGTTCTTAATATATCTTTAGATGATTTTTTCTTTGGTTCTGTAGATTTTTAAAAGGCATGTGCAGTATTAAGTTCTAATTTTTTGTATTTTTTTTGTGTTCATTAGAATGAGAAGAAGAAAGTTGTGGTACCAGCGGAATATGTGACTCAAAATCAATATATGCGGGAACGGATTCAAGGTCGGTTCTAGACAATTTAACTGTGTTTCAAATGAATTAAATTATTATGATATCTAGGTCACATGAATTATTGTGTTTTAATCACATAAGGGAGTATGTGATTTTTTGTCGCGGCTCCACATTTAACTGGTTTTGGTTTAAAGCTTTTTGTTTGGGCTACTGAACCGTTCATAGGGTCATTATTATTGTCAATCTTGAAGAAACGGAGTAAAATGAATGAGGTTGGTTTATGCAGCACTGGTTTCTTCTAATGGGATTTCCTATGTATAATGCTTTTATACCATATGAGTGTCAATTGAAACTATTTATTTATTCCTTCTAATTCGCTGGTGTTAAGAAATGTATTTAACCAAGCCAACTTGATGATTGGATCACTAAAAAAGATAGTAAAAATGGTAGGATCGATCTTTTAGACTCTCATTAGTTAGTTTAGACTCGCATTATGAGAATGATTCCATTAGACTCCCATTGGTTAGTTTAGGTTATCTTGATTCCAAATCATGGAGCACTTGAAAAGAAAAATACTTGTGAACAATTTTGAAACTATCTGAGTAGTTAATCGCAGTATTGCAAAGTTCAAATAGTACAACAAGCGGAACAAAAGTAATTCAAATATGTGTATAATTGTACATATGTTGATTTAAATGTGTACATAATTGTACACATGTGGATTTTTAGTGTGTACATAGTTGTACACCTGTTTATTGGTAATGTTTACGTGGATGTACACACTAATAACTTTTGATTTTCTTGTTTTGTTTTTTTAGTTCTTTTAGAGATATTTTTCTATATCATTATATTTTGATTTTACATGTAGCAATTGTGGTAACAGTAGTGATGAAATTATTAATGTGTACATATTTAGATACATAGTTGTTAATATGGTGTACATAGTTGTGCACATGTTATTGTTTTTGAAGTTGGGCATATCTTTGCAATTTAGTATTTTTTGTTTATATGTTTTTCTTCAAACCAACTAATTGACGGCTAATATTTTATTTTTCAGGTTGAAGATCATGAGGATCATATCTAAGAGACTCATACAAGATGAAGAAAATTTCGACAATGGACTCACTTCCACTTTTAACTTTTATTCCATATCTAGGACTTTTGTTCCATGTCTTTAACAAAAAAAAAATTATGAATATATTTCCAGGAGATTTTTCGGCATCATTAGCATAGGTTTTTTGGCATCATTAATAAAAAAAAAAATTCAGGATATCTTTTCAGTACTTGAAGCTACCTAGAGTCACCGGTAGTATAAAAGCTATTTTCAATGGTCGGTGTGCAAAATCCATTTTATGCTCACTGTTATTTTTCCCGTTACCCTTGTTTATCTATTTTATTTGTCTTTTTTTTTCTTTCATTCCATCTTGGCTTGTCATGATTTCTTACATTTTTTTCAATAGGTAACAATATCGGAAGTAGCAAAACGAGTTCCATTTCACGATAGTAAAGTTGGCAAGGTAAATTCTTCACATGTAGCCTCTCTAACCATTTACTCATTTCCTTGTAAAATCTGTGAAGATAATCTGGTAGAATTCTTATGTACGTTTATTTTATTCTCCCGATTGTAGGAGGTATATTTATTTGTGCACCAGTTGTACGCAGTGTAATTTTACTACACCAGTTCTAGGCAATGTACTTTTTAGTACACCAGTTTTCGAAACAGTTAAAATTTTTGTAACAGTCTTAATCGTAGCCTTTTCACTTCAGGTTTTTATTGAAACCGTAATGGGTTAATTAAGTTTTCTCCATAGAGACCTTTTAATATTGAATATTTAATGTGTACATAATTGTACACATGTTGATTCCAAATGTGTACATAGTTTGTACACCTTGTTGATCGTTAATGTGCACATTAACGTACACCTGTTGATTATTTAATGAGTGGTTTTTAACAACCATGACTAAAGGAATTTTGAAGAGGCCCGTTCTGGAACAAGATAATGACATCGTAATTTGAATTGGACTTTTGGGTTCGTATGCATAGATTAATAGTTAGATGCAAGCCATGTTTGAGCCACTTTTACTGTACTTCATGGTATGCTTTTGATGCTTAACTTTGTGGAGGTCTTCTTTATAAACAGAATGATTGATGTTAGACGACTGTTAATTCATCAACTCTAGTGTTCTTATCTTAGTTTTCATCCCAACTGGCTAGCATTATGGAGAAGTTTGATGAATTTAATAGAGTGCAAATTTCTGCTGAAGTTTGCCTTGATAGATCTTTAGAGATGATGTGATCCTGATATATTCACTTCTGGGTTTTGATTTAGGGAATATGAAGAATGACACAGTAACAAAAATATTGTCAATCCAGCCATTCGGAGATTGCAGAGCTACACCATCAGTTTGGCATCCTCATATCACAGAGCTACGTGATTATCATCTTGAGATTTCAATGCTACATGACCAGTTTGACCATTCTCGATCATCAAACAATTCTATCGATTTACTGAGGTATGATTCTACATTATTCTATTTACCTTACATTATCAATTGGTTCAATTATATTAGCAGAGATTGTGTTCGTATTCATAATCTTTTTGGAGTTATGGGTCGAATGACTAGTCAATAATGGTTTTGTAATACATTAAATTGCATTCTAATGAATTGGTTGGATAATGCATTCGTCGTGTTTGAAACTGCAGGTCACTTTTATTGAAATACAATTAGTCTGTAGTTGTAATGGAACTAGTTCAACACGAGGGGGAGCACAACAAGTTGTATGTGGTGTACAAAATGGTGCACCTTGTCTTGTCATAAGATTTTCTGGATTTTTATAAACCAGTACATGTTTGTATACAAGTGGTAATTAAGATTTTTAAAAATGAGAATTATATAGTCATATGGGTACTCTTTCTGTACCTCTCGGAAAGAGATTTATGAATATATAAGGTTTGCGAATTTTGGACAAACGGTTCGAAAGATAAATTGATTTTTTTTTATATTATTTAAAATTGCTGACATCATCATGAGTCATTTTGGATTAAACCTTAAATATTTGGACTAAATTGTAAATCAGGAAGGTTATATGTGTATTTTCCATATTTTAAATAACTTTTGGACAAAATTGTACCTAGTTAACTAGGGATGTACTAATCCATAAATTTTCACGCGTTTTTGGACTAAACCGTTTTTTTCCCATGCCAATTAGTGTATTGGCGCGGCATGGCACGTTTGGCATGTTTGGCATGCCAATTAGCATGTTGGCGCGGATTTTGGAAAGCCAATTTGGCATTGTGACCTGATGGCGCAACTTTGCCTCTTTTGATACTGTGGCAGGTTTAGAGCGACCTGATTGGTCGATTAAAAAGAGGGGTCGGTCAAGCATGGGTGTGGCCACACTTCTAGTGTGTGTTGGGGGGGGGGGG